>NC_051401.1:37873174-37890674 GCF_015228065.2 Penaeus monodon | reverse complement strand
GAGCGCCGTGAGCGGGTGCATTGTCGTGGTGGAAAAGAACATGTTGATGTGGCTTTCCAGGGTGTTTTTCTGAGATTTTTTTGACAGTTTTCTCAAAATGCATTCATAATAAGCAGATGTAATTGTTTTCTTGCTCTTGGGGAAGTTAACCAGCAAAATCCCTTCTGCATCCCAAAAGACAGTGGCCATGACCTTTCCTCTTGAATGCTCATATTTTGCTTTGACTTCCACCCCTGGGCAGCCACTGTTTTGACTGAATTTTGTCCTTGGGATCGTACTGGTAGAGCCATGTTTCATCCCCTGTCACAATTCTCTGCAGAAAAGCTTCAGAGTCCTCATCCCACTTGTTCAAATTTTCCATTGTAAAATCTACCATTGTTTGCTGTTGATCTGGGCACAACAGCCTAGCGGAGAGCTTGCTTAGCCCCAAATTCTCCACCAGAATTGTCTGTGCAGAACCCAGAGATGTTGAGTTTGTCTGCTACTGATTCAATGGTTATTCATTTATCTTTTTCATCATGTCGTGAACAGCATCAATGTTTTCCTCACAAACTGACATTGATGGCCTGCCACTGTAGGGCTCATTTTCAATTTTTTTTCTTCCACTTCTGAAATGACTTATCCATTTGTAGGTTGTTGATTTCTTTGGGGCATTGTCACCATAAACTTGCTCCAGAGTGTCAATGATTTGCCTATTATCCCAACCGAGTTTCACCATGAATTAAATGTTTGTCCTAGCCTCAATTTTGGTGGATTCCATGTTGCTTGAATGGTGTCTGACTTCCAACTGGCAGTAATGCATTATTACTTCATTTAACCCATTACAAACGGGTGTACTGGCATCATAACAAATCTGTCTGCAGGGTAGGCCTGTATGCATCATGCTCAGGGATTTCTGTTACCCGGTGGTGATGGGTTAAGGGTTGTTTGAGCACATTATAACACATTGGTACAAGAATGTTTAGGTGCACTGAAATCAAAATCCTTCCAAAAGATTTTTAGTTATGGACTTTTTCCACAATTTTTTTGAATCCCCCATGTACTTATTTTCCAACTGCTTTCTTCATACAGACACAGACACAGACACACACACACACACACACACACACACATACACACACACACACACACATCATCATCATCATCATCAAGGTGCTAATGCCGACATCCACCCTTTGCTTCCAGCCACCAAGGTCCCTCATGGTGAGACTCCAGACATGCCCTTGGCCCATCTCTAACTCCTTGCAACAGGTCATGTTGAGCTGCTCAAGCCATGACCTCTTAGGTCGTCTCACAGACCTCCTCTACCCAGGATTGTCTTGCAGAGACACAAACTGATGGGCAGCGTTATCCACAGGGAAGCAAGCTAGGTGCTCATTTAGCCTGAGTATGGCTAATGCAAGTAACGGGTCCCATGCCAGTCTCATGGTGTAGCCGTCGGTTGGACAAATGGTCCTGCCAGCTGTACGCCATGATCCAGTGAAGAATCTAGTTACAAAAGGTGTCAGGATGAGACTGCAAGGCACTAGATAGCGTCCAGGTTTTGCTTCAATAGAGCAAAATTAACAGCATTAACCCATAATTGACGGGTAGCATTCATAGAGGCCGGGGCCTCGCTGCCGGGGGCTTATATCGTCGCCCGAGCATGCGCGACCACTCATGCCAAATATCAGCATCTCTTGTAGTCACAGAGAGCTTTGCAACGTAGTCCATATATCTGGGCTGTCAGACAAAAAAGTTAGTTGACGGATTGGTCTGGCAGCAGGAGCCATGAACTCAGTCAATATGAACATTTAGAGATGCTGGTACCTATGCAGAAGGACAAAGCTACGTGTGTTCAAGGCCTTAACCCATTGCCGACGGGTGGCATGTACGTACATGCCATGGCATGGCGGGACCATCTGCTGGGGGCACGTACGCACATGCCATAGAGTATGCATGGACATGCCATGCCATCACGGCAAAAGATTATTTTTTTGCCAGTGAAAGTGTGATTAAGTCGGTTCTAACACTTTCTCATTTTTACCATGCAACAAACAAAAAAAATGCAACAAACCGACAATTTCAACTCCATGATGCCACACACTGCTTTTTTTATTCGGACTATAGACCGAATAATGATCAACTATGGAGTCTATATAACAACAAAAATACCCTTCAGTCTCAATTTATCAGGAAGTTTGGCAAGTAGAGACTGTAAAAAATAATGAAAATTGAAAATACAACATATCTTCGTAGTATTACGAAGAAACGGCATGGGATGCTGGTATTTGGCATGAGTGGTCGCGCATGCTCGGGCGACGATATAAGCCCCCGGCAGCGAGGCCCCGGCCTCTATGAATGCTACCCATCAATTATGGGTTAATCTGTCCAAGTGAAACATGCTAGAATGGTCATTGAAGGGATGAGGAGTTTTGAAGTGGACTCATAGGGTAGCCACTACCAGCCAATGGTCAGTGCCAAAGAATTCGGCTCTCTGGTAAACCCTGCAATTTTGAAGGATCCTTCATAGAGTGCTAACAAGAATGTGGCCGATCTCATCGGCCACAGTACCTGTATCGCTATACCATGTCCAGTGATGCAGGTTACGAGTGCTGATACCAAGAGCCAGAAATCCTCATTCTCTGTGACCTAGCAAAGTCCTAGAGAAGGAGGCTGTTCTCAATGCTGGGATCAGCTCCTAAGCCATGGGGGCCAACAGACATCTCGTAGCCAGCTCGAGTTTGGCATATACATATACAAAAATAAATATGTTATTCTCTCTCTCTCTCTCTCTCTCTCTCTATATATATATATATGTATATATATATATGTATATGTATAATATATATATAATATATATATATATATATATTATATATATATATATAATATATATATAATATATATATATATAATATATATATAATATATATATATATGTATGTATGTGTGTATGTATATATATATATATATATATATATATATATATATATATATATATATATATATATATATATATATAATATATATATATATTATATATATTATATATAATATATATATATATATATATATACATATATATATATATATATACATATATATACAATATATAATACATATGTATACATATATTCATATATAATATACATATATATTATATAATTATATACAATTATATATATATATTATAAAATTATATATATATATATATATATATATATATATATATATATATATATATATGCTGGCCATCATTCAAACTTAACCTTCAGCTTAAGGGAAACTTTTTGAGAAGGACAAAAGCATAACTTGTCTATTTCCTTTTGTTTCAGCAATATGAAAGAGGAGAAGTGAGAAGAAAAAGATAAAGAAAAATAAGAATAAGGAGGTAAGGAAGAAGAGGGTAAAGTAGAAACAGATAGAGAGTGGTGGAGATGAAGGTGGCATTGCAAAAGGACACACTGGACTGCAAAATTAAGAGGCAGACTTCTAAACCAGGCTGAGCAAGCAATAATAACAATTATGTACATCATTCCTTGAGTGGGGACTGAAAGAGAACGTGAGGAAGAAAAGATTACAAGGACATGATTAAGAAGAAGAAAAACATCTTAAATGAGACTTACCGGACAGATCATCATCAATGGCCAGGTTCTCATTGCTGAGGTCCATGTTGGCCATTTGGGCTAAACTCATCCTCCCTGGAGAGGTCATTGACTTGTTGTTGCTCGGGAAGTGATACTTGTTCCGTTTGTTACCCTTACCAGACTTCAGGCCAGCTACCTTTGCGGTCTTCATTAAAGTCTTCTTGGCAAAACCTCTGTGATAAAGATTTATTTGATTATTAAAATGTATTATGTACACACTTGCTTCCAGAGAGCATGTGTCTGAAAATTACTTGGTATCTTTATAAATACATCCACTCACCAGAAGTATTAAACCAACCACCACGATTTATGTTCTGTCCCCTATAGTTTTTAGTGAATTGTGTTACATACAGATGACTCCACATGTGCTCAGTCAGCAAGGAGTCTATTAGTAGGCCCTAGTGACCAACCCTGATTTCCCCATTCTTGAATTGGTGGGAAAATGTGTTTTTCTTTTTAATACAATTGATATCAATATTGTTATTAAATTAAATTGTTATTAAAATCTTCGTAAGATTGAAGACAATGAAATAATACGAAACACCCTTTCCAAAAGTCAAGGAAAAGGATAAACAGGTGAGATAGGTAGGGCTAATAACTGACACATTGGTGATTAAGCACTTGTAGAGCCATCTCTGTGTAAATACAATAAATAAATTTATATTACAGTGGACATGGCATGTATTCTTGCCATCCATGCTGATTGGCTTAATAAATAACTTCTCAGATAAGAATAACATAAAAGGCTTTGGAATCTGAAATCTATCTTATTTCTCAATCACAACCATCACACTAAATGATACACACCTTAACGTTCCATATCCTGGCTTATCTTTCTGTTGTCTACTTGGCGTTTGTGGAACATGACTGTGGCCCACAAATGCAAAGAGATTCATTATGTATGGTGGATGTCGTAGCCGGTTTATCATCTTGCGCATCGTTTCTATGCTTTCAGGTGAGACCTCTTCGTCAAAAGCGACTTTGATTAACTGGAAAGGAAGATTTTACTTGTGCAGTCTTATCCAAGAGTAAAGGAAAACAAATCCAATTGAAGTCCTCCTGTATATAATGTAATTTTCTTGTTCTAGCAACAAGCAATGCTTAAAAATAAGTAAGTCTATCAATTCATTCAACAGTAGCATATACAAACTATGGCATGTTATACCTGGAAGGTATTTGAGCGTATCTGGAGGCCTTCACTCAGCCACTGATCCATGGGTCCTGGGTGCTGATTGGCAGGGACTCTCTTCTCTCGTGTGATGGAGGAGACTGGCATAGATCTTACAACAACTTGTTCGCAAGCTGAGGGAAACAGAAGGTAGATTTAAAAATGCAAAAAAGATTAAATAACAAATCATTATGCTGTACTTCATCAGAACAAACAAACATGAAGAGAACCAACTCACCATATGGGTCTGTAGGCAGACCCTTGAATATGAGTCTGTAGTTGGTGAGGAACAGTGCTCCTTCAGCTGGCAACAGTATTGGGCCTCCAATACTACCACCTGTAGCATCTTCTCTCCCATCCGGAAGTAGGTAAACCCTCAAGCCTTCATACACTACTTCTTCACCCGGCACTAACGATGGCAATAATATCTTGGGCTGGAAAGGATTGGTAGGTAGACAAAATTACAAAAATAAACAGAGCAAAGCACATGTAATAAAACAATGATATTATGATCATAAAGTAAAATAATAAACAGAAATGACTTTATAAGTCAACTTTCATATTTTTTAACAAGAGGGTATGGTAGAAATTTTGTTTTCAACTCTAATAATTCGAAAATTACATTTCATTGCCTGACAGGATGGGTTGTAAAAAAAAAAAAAAATAATAATAATAAATAAATAAATAAATAAATGAATAAAAATAAAGCTTTCTGAACATGTATGACATCCAGCCTGTATCACATAATTCATGACAGAAAATCATCAAACTTATATCATTCCCACATGAAAGAATCCCAACAAAATAAGTCATAAAAGTACACCACAATTTCCAACACTGACCAAGTATCTGCAGATTTATATTCTATCATTATTTTTCTAAATGAGCTGTAACATTCACATTAATATCATCATGTGAATCACTTATTACACTGTTAGGTACAAACATACTTTGATTTCCATAAAAATGAGCACATGGCCTGGAAAACAATTATTTTTTTCCCTGCCATTCAAATGAAAAGAATGAAAATCACCAATATAAATATATTGGTGATTCAAGAAAATCCCCATAACAGGTCAATTTCTGAAAGCAAGTTAAACCAAGCACAATAACCTATTGCCACCAGGAAGATGTAGTGTTCACTGCAGTATTGCTGTGAGAAATGTCTCTGCATACAGAAGGCTCCAGAAGTGCTTAGCCATCAAGAATTAGTAGACCTTGTGACCTCACCTAATTTCACCTTTCTTCAAGTATAGGATATTAATTTTTCTTTAATCAAATTATCATTATCATTTTTATTAATGAAATCAATATTAAAGTTATTATCATTATGGACATTATAATTATTATAATGTTACTGATATTAATAGCAATACAAAATAAACTAAATATTTCCAGAAATCAAGGAAAAGGGTAAACCAGTGAGATAAGTAGCACTTACAAGTGGCTCATTGGTGATTAAGTACTTGTGGAACCATCTATATGTAAAGACAGTTAATAAACTGAACTCACAGTGAGCACGGTATATACCTACATGCCATCCCTGGTGGCATGGGTTTAACAACACAAGTCACACTACTAGAAAAAAAGCTATTGTAATCACTTCAAAGTGCAGCTGCCTTCAAAATCCCAACACTTTGCACAGTCACAGAAGAAGGGATACATCATGAGCCTAAAATGCTCTTGGACCCAATTCTTGACTCACCTGCCCATGGACAATTTCTGTGTATCTTGGGTCAGGTTTGTACGTACCATCAGTACTTTGTCTATAAGCATCACGTCTGATGAATATGGTGGACTAAGGGACCAAAATAATTAGGAAATTATTAAATGGGAAAAAATTTCTTAATGGCCAAGTATCTTTTAGGCTAAACATAGTAGAACTTCTATTGTAATATAATACGTGCCAAATATAATAACTGCTTGATATAAAAATTATATAAATGAATGAAATTTCTATCTTTGGAGTCCCAATCATTCCTATTTTTGACTTCTAGATAAAAAAAAGCAATTTAAAGTTTACTTTTTAATAAAAAAAAATAATTAGCTTACAATACTCATTGATGATCCATAGATTTATGTTAAAATAACTGAAGTATTTTGCAGTGAATAAAAGTTCTACCATTGCCAATATAAGATATTCAGTGCCTATATATGTTCCTTGGCCTATGAGCATGCTTATCAAATAAAATTATTATACTAAAACCTAATGTACAACCAACTATGCCTACCTTCTGTATTGGTGGTAAACGCTTGGATTCTTTGTACACAGCATCCAGCATCTCCACGTGCATAGCTACAACTCCTGGTATCATTTGGTGTAGCGACTTGATGTGTTCCTCTATAGAAAAGAAAAGAAAATTTCAAGTGTGAGACACATATTGCTATAACTGAACACTACTATCAGATCCAACACATACTACAATGACTCTTGGAAGATGTGTTATTCCTACTCTGTCCCTAATACTTTCTAAACCTTACAGACTTGTGTATTTTGGTGACAAAGACTATACAGTTCAACAGTTTAAAGATGCTTCTAGTCAGTATGAAGGAATGCCAGAGTGAACACCAACAATACTTGCTGCTGTACACAAAGCCATCAGAGCAGAAATGAGTTGTATGTCTACTATAACTGAAACTGTAATAGCACATCAACACTGGACCATTGGAATGTATTAGTCTTCAGTCATTATCTGTTAGTTATTCATATATATATGCCTCTCCATACCCCTTACCTGTCACACCACCTTCAGTGCATACTTTGTCAACAAATCTTGCCACAAAGCGCACTACGCTGGCTTCACGGTCACTCTGTTCTTGGTCTTCAAAGCCGGACTCAGCATCTAAACTATCACTCTCTGCCATGCTAAAATACATATAAGGAAAACATAAATATCAAAACAAAACATGTAATCAACACAGCATGAAGTCCTTTACAGCAGACTAAAACAAAAAATCTATTATCTACACTACTTCCAGCTATACTACCCTCTGTAAACAATGGCTGTCTAACTGCATTCACATGAACCAGGAATTCTAGTTTCCCTACTTGTATTTGTCACATACTATTTACAAAACACATGTTTTATATCATTTTTCATAAAAATGTTTGCAATTATCATTGGAAAATTTCATATTGGGATCTTACATGAAAAATTACATATGTAACAATATCATTACTTTTAAAAGTATTCAACATATATAATCTAACATAGATGGCAAGTCAAATAATAATAACATTTCTTGTCAGATACTATAAAAGTAAGCTACTTACCTATTTGTAATACTGTTACTGGCAGTGTCACGTTCATTGAAGGTACGTCTATGTGTGGCTGCATTAACATCTATGGGAACTCTAAGGAACACCATCCTATTTGCATAATGGATTGCCTGAGAGTATAGAGTGGACTCCTCTTGTTCCACTATTTCCCGTTGTTTTCCTGCAAGGAATAAAAAACAAAAAGATTTTTTTTCTAACTGTTCTACCATGTTGAATTTCTGGAAAAAATTTAACTAAGAGGTATGTAAATTACCAAAGGAAAAGACTCCAATCTGACTTACTTGTTTCAATATTAGGCCAGAGCCTCATCTGCTCTGCTGCTATTTCCAAAGCTGAGGACTCATGCGGTCTGAGGAAGGACAATCTGGACTCCTTCCAAGAACCAGAATCTGAGGGCTGTTAAGAGAAACTAGTGAATCACCTGTGATACACTAACAAATAGTACCAAGTCCCAAAGTGTTTATAACCAGTGTCTCAAAATATCATCAAATGCCCCACAAATAAGACCATGCAAAATTCACATAAATATATTTGCATATATATCACTGTTTAAAGTTGTTTCAAGCATGCGTGCACATAGACAAGAGGATTCAAAGAAACAAAATACAGACAGAGACACACACACAAACTTACATCTCTTGGGTTCACAGGACTTAATGATGGATCCTTAATACAAGACGAATCAGATGAGAGTGAAGTCCGACTAGCTTGCTGAGATCGATCTTGGTACAAGCTCTTGATTTCCTTCTGAACATCTTGATAAAATGCTGCTTCCCAGAACTGCTGATTGCCCCATACTGAATGATCCTGAAACAATATTTATACAACATGTTATACAAAAATAAATCTGTAGTTAGATATCAATTTGATAATTCAATGCTGGAAATACAATGACATTATTTTCGAAGACAACAAATGTTAAATGATTCTATCAAACACTAATAAATATTAAAAACACTTCCTTGTGCGATTGCAGTTACAAATATCTGGGATATGGCTCCTTCAGTTTTGTTTTCACTTTTTTTTTTTTTTTTTTTTTTGTAAGTGCCCTGTCCTACAAGGACGTTGGTGATCATGGATTTCCATGAGTTTCTTGACAATTTAGAGCGGTGGTTTGCCGTTGCCTTCTGCCCGGTGTTTTCATCGAGTCACCATCTCTATTTACCCGGCACTGACTTGGGCTGGCTCGCCCACCCAGCAGCTAGGCAGGCAATCGAGGTGAAGTTCCTTGCCCAAGGGAACAACGTGCTGGCTGGTGACTCGAACCCTCGAACTCAGATTGCTGTCGTGACAGTCTTTGAGTCCGATGCTCTAACCATTCGGCCACCGCGGCCTATTTGTTTCACTACAACATTCAAAAGATAGAAAGGACAGGGAGTACAATGAGGAGGAAGGAGATAGGGAAGGATAAGGAGAATGAGGAAGGAGATGGAGAAAAAGGAGAGAGAGAAAGTCATCCAAGAAATATCCCAGAACAAACCTGTATGCAAGTATAGGCAAACTGTATAACTCCTGTACATAATTTCCGACAGAAGGCTGTGGATAAAGGAAGCAAAGCAGCTGCAACACCATGCTCATCCATTGGAGAATCATCCTGGAACAATGAAAAATTATTAGAAATGATAAAATAATATCACATCATTAAGTAAATGTATTCTCTTAAATGCCCAATCTCTAACAATACTGCACCTTTTCAATTACAATTCTGTTTTCAAGTAAACGTGATATGTGGTCTTTATATGACACGTAAAGTTTTATCTAAAACTGTTTTCTCATACAAACCTGCAGTGCACAATTCATTAGCCTAACCACTAAATCAAACTGCTGGTGTTCTAAAACAGCTTTATTGCCCTGGACATGGTGACTTAGCTCTGTGCACAGAGCCAAGCGAGCTGCTTTACTTTTTAATGCTCTTAATACTGCAGGGAATGTCTTTCTAGCATCACTTATTTTGTTCTCAAATATGCAGTTCACACAATTCCTCATAACCTGCAAAGAAAGGAGATCAGTGAGTAAGGCACTGTGAAATGAGTAAAACCAACACCATTACCCAGCAAGCAAACAGAAAGCAAACTGAAATTCTGACCAATTGAGATTCCAGTAATTCTCAACAATAACATTAAATGACATCATCCACATATGTATATAGAACAATGCCACACCTTAGCATGTTCTTTTTAGCTCTCCTTTTATTCAAGAGATAATGTGATGAAATTACAATAATTCAACATGTTTTTTTTACCTAAAATGATACCAATATCTTTTCTTTTACTGGAAAAAAAATCATAATAATATCTTGAAGTGAATAATTAAAGTGATAAATTTGAAATAAAGTACCCTAAGAGGGTCAAATAATGTTTTTAATTTCATATGCCTTGTACAAACAAATGAACAAATATACATACATACATACATACATACATACATACATACATACATACATACATACATACATAAAAAAAAAAAAAAAAAAAAAAAAAAATATATATATATATATATATATATATATATAATATATATATATATATATATACATATATATATATATATATATATATATATATATATATATAATTTATATATATATAATAATAATAATAATAATAATAATAATAATAATAATAATAATAATACACACATACATATTTAACCCATATCTGCAGATTCACACCTATAGCCGTCAGACTCATCATGCTGGGTTCGGCTATAGGCCTCGCAGCACGCTAGAGTGCACTGAGTGGAAAATTCCACTACATGTAGCGGATTCCCAGGCCAAATGGCAGGATGGTTGCCAGAAGGCTCTGGTGTCAGTGACACCGAGAGATTTCTGATACCGTCATTGAGGGAATATATAGGTATGTATGTAAACACACACATATAGTATGTATACACAAAAACAATAATAATGGATATGACATCCTTTTAATGAAAAACGAGAGAAAAAAGACTAACTCATATGATATTTGCTTTTCTATCCTCTTTCAATTCTTTCAATTACTAATAGATTTTAAAATTCTAAAACCTTCTCATACATGAATAGAATGGGTAATGCAAATTCATGTAACATGACATGCAAAGAAATAAAAATCCAAATGTCATTATAACAGGAAATTTGGGTAATGATGAAAGAAAGCTATCATAGAAATCAACACCATATGCCTATGCAATCATCTCTTAGTGACAAAAAGGAAGAGCAAAAGATATCCGAGTACTTGTCCCCGATTATACCAGACAACTTGAAACATACGAAACATACCTCTAATCTTCTTGCAGAACTTGAAACTAATCCTCTGCCTGACTGTAGACTAGAGATATGGGGGCCCATAGGAACAATTCTTGGCTGGCCCACTTTTTGTGGGATTCTGAAAAATGACGAAACAAGTTTTTATTTGCATTTCAAATAAGGCTGAAGTGAATAAATCATTCAAAGCATATCAGTTCATTTTAAAAATGATACATATGTACATTCACATTATCAATCCTGTCACTTAATTAGAAATCAAAGTCATATATACCACACATTCCTTGCAAATACACAGACTAAGAATTTCTGCTTGTACTCAGTACTCACTTCACTTTTTTGGCAGTGCCTTCATCAATGATACTTTGGACCTGCTGAGCATCTATATGCGGGAAGACTGGTTGATGGATACGTGTAAATGAACCCTCAGTGGGCTTAGGAATCTTGGCAACAAATGGCTGTGGGTTTGGGTTTTCATTGCTGTACAGCTGTTGACCAAGTTCCTGCTGGGTAAAGAAAAAATGAATAATGTAACAAAAATTGAGCAGAATATATGATGACTGGTACTGCGCTTTTTTGAAGATACATTCCATATGGAATCCTTTACTTGCTTCTTATGTAATATCAATATATAAAAGTATTGAATTCTCTAATGGTTAATCATTTCCCTAAAGCATTATAGACCAAATTATACACACTTTCTCTCTCCCTCTTAAGTGCACCCCATGGCCAGTGGTTAACTTGGAAAAACTCCCCTTAGTCTCCCAATTAAACATGCCGTAAAATAATAATGATTTATTTTACACCCTATTATATTGTAATTGCATATTACTTACATTAATTTGTATAAATGCTTTTGACTATTCTTATTGTTAACTACTATTATTTACATTCTTATTCAATATTTTTTTTGTATTCTCAACAATTTCAGTAAATTTCCCCTTCATTATGCACTGGTGGTTTCAGACTGCAAAACTTACAATTGTCATTTAGGAAAAACAATTGCCACTGCCTTGACAATGACTATCCTATGGGCAGAAAGCAAAATTACTTACTTTGTTTCTATTGCATCAGTGTTTCAGTTTCTTTTGAAGAAGAAAGTGCACATTAGACTGTGCTCAATAACAACAGCAAACACCTTCAGCTGTTGTAAAAATAAAGCCCATAAACTGGAGTGAACCTTCACTGCCCAGTTTTGTTGTGTTTTTTTGATAACATATTTTTACCCTACATATACTTCTTCCTTCCTTCCCCCTTCCATTCCCCCTCACTCCTTTCCTTCCTTTTTTCTTTCTTTCTTTCTTCATTTCTTCCTTCCTAACTTCCTCTCCCTCTCTCTGAAAATCTGTACCTGAATACAGAAAAGGTATGAATTGAGAATGAATGTCTTCACAGTACCAGTGCTTGGCGGGCATTGATAATACCTTTGTCAAAATACATTCTCGTTCATACCTTTTCTACATTTGCCACAATGAACACTGCACCTGAATATGGACTAGAAGCATTCGACTATCATGTTGCTCCAGACGTAGTTGGTCCCCAATGCCAGAGTAGAGGTCATCCCATAGGTCACAGACTCTCCAGGGGGGGCCTCTCTCCGTGACAAATGTGGTGAAGAACATGCAGTCTAAGACCTTGCCCACAAACTCATTGTCCACCATTCCACGGTTACCAAGGAAAGATGCCTGCAAAAATACAGCTGCAATTACTCATTAAGAATTAAATGAATAACAACATTTCTGTAAAACAATGCGAGCCTGAAAGTAAAAGATAAAGAGGTTTCATCTTTTATCTTCCTGGGATAGGTTATTTAACTAAAGGGCAATAAACAGCATCTATACATGTCATGGCAATGGTGGGCCAAAATCTGAATGGCACCTATACATACTACAACAATGAAAACAGAAAATAATGTCAACAATATAAAAATCAACAAACACACAAATACTATTTATGTTTACAATCATTCATATTATGACAATAAAAAAAGAAACGAAGAAGAAGAAGATAAAAATCAAAACAACTTCAGAAACCCTATCAACTCCGTATCAATTCTCCATACCTTGTGGAAGGTAATAACTGGCTTTGAATGTATCCTGATAATGGTGAGACACGATCGGTAACCCTGTAATAACTCCGCAAACATGCGCATGAACACAGCTCTGATTTCTTTGTCCATCACAATATGTGGGGAGGCCCTGATACCAGCACTTGAGGGAAAGGCATTGTCTGCGGTGCTGAGATCAGGGTGAAGCACCTGCAAAATAGATGAATAGTTATACCTTCAAAAACAATGTGATTGCTAACATCTTTAACCTTTTCTTAGATCCAAGAAGAGGTTCTTCTATAATACTTAATTTCACTAGATATGTTGTGTGACTTTCATTTCAACAGTGAATCGTATTTTCTGACTTTGAAGTTTCAATAGAATTAGATAAATAGTTATATACTGTGTCCTGCATAAAAAGTAATACTGTTGTTTATATGTAGGTAAATAGTTTCTGTCCACTTTATGGCTTTCTTAAACATAGACTATAGGGAATTGGGAGTGGGAGAGTAAGGGAGAAGAAAAGCAAAAGAAACACATGACAAAGACTGAGAAGCTGATAATGGAGACTAAGATAAAGAAGAGGAAGATGAAGAAACAGAGGAAGAAAAAGAAAGAAAGAAAGAAAGAAAGAAAGAAAGAAAAAAAGAGGAGGAGGATGGAGAAACAGAGGAATAGAGGGAGAAAAAAAAATTGAGGAAGAAGGAAAAGAGTACAGCAAAAAGATGAGGAATGAGAGGGGGGGGGGAAGGAAAAGGAGAAGAAAAAGAAAAGGAAGAACAAGAAAAAAATATGTGGAAATAAAAGAGGAAAAAATAAAAGAGGAGGAAAGAGAAGAAAAGAAAGAGAAGAAAAGAAAGAGAAGAAGGAAATGACCAACAGACCTATGCCCTGTAAAACCTACCTTCGAGAGAGCAGCATGGGTCTGGCTCCAGAATGGTTCTGGCAAGAGAGACACCGTCAGACTTTCTGGGACACGGATAGATCCTCCATCGAGATCGGCAACAATTACATCCATCTGTTATTGTGATAGATGAATTGCATTTGAACAAAATATTTGGTATGTTATAATAATGATAATGATAATGATAATGATAATAATAATAATAATAATAATAATAATAATAATAATAATAATAATAATAAAAATGAAAAAAAAATTACATTATAACGCCTTTCTACTGGAACTATTTAGCAGTATGCTGAAAATGCCAAAATAGGAAACACTTGTCTAATACGTATGTGTATTATCCTAACTACTCAGTGGAATATAGGCATGATTACAGAGCATTGTCTTAATTCTGCACTCCTAAGAGAAATTATAAGCAAATTATCTCCACATGCATGTTAATATGAATACTACTACTGACATATTATGCACCTCACTACAGGCTACTCAAAAACTGTTGTTTGCTTACTTGGCCGTGGCCGCAGATATTGAGGAGAGACAGCTCATCAAAAGTTGTTTTTTGACTAAATATCATTTTGCCACAGCCAAGAAGACAGAGCTGAATAAATTCTTGTTTGCCACTCATCTAATTTTCCACTGAGTAACTGAATCCATATGTATAAAAGAATGGTTTGATAAAGTACAGAGTTCCCAAGAGGAGTGGGCTAATAAAGTTCAGACAGGTAAAACAGTAAAATCAATAATCTTAAAAAAAGAACAGTCATCCAATCCTCACCAGTTCAACAACATCATGCTGGAGGTGAGAATGAACTCCCATGATGAAGGGCGTTGGTGTGGACAGAACCTCAACCAAAGATGCTGGCAGAATTGGAATGTAGACGTGGGAGTACCTAAAGAAGAAAGGTACACTATAAGAATCTCTTGATACAACCATTTCAAGCATGATGGGGTACAGGAGTGACTAAAACAAGATATGTACCTGGAGAATTATATCAAGTATGTTACTTGATACTTTAATTTTATGAAATATGTTCAGAAATCAATATTTTTAAATAAATACTTTATCATATACCAAGACTTACTTGAAGGGATAGAGAAGAGCTTTAAGGGCATGACAGGACTCTGTAAGTCGATTGTAAGATTGACTGTGGAAGAGAATCTTGTGTTCGGTGAGGGCAGCGCAAAACAGCACCAAAACATTCTTGATTCCTAGAAATAAAATAAAGCCTCAAGTATATGCAAACTGCTATATTTTATGATAAATATTTTTTTGTGTTCATAATCATTATCTCTTTGTCTGAAAGAAGCAGATCTAGAGCCCTACCTAATTGGTTAAAGAGGCTAAGAACAGTAGTACTGGTGACAGGAAGAGTTGGAGAGGCTGGAGGCTGGAGAGCTTGTCTATCTCCTGCACCAATGCTGAACCGAACCTGGAGACATATGAAAGCTATACAATAAATAAATAAAACTAAATTTAAATACTAACAAACACTCATTACATGAATTCATTTTCAATGGGTACCATTTACAAAAAAGATATAGAAAGAAACAATGGTAGCATTTGAATAGCAAATGTAGCACCCACCTGCGGTCCCCCTGGTGGAGGTACCTGAACATAGCCCACCATGTTGCCTATAAGTGTCTCCATGCTAACACCTAGACCTTCCATATACACTGTGTACACAATGCCCATACAATTCTGCAAAAAGTGAGAAGAAACATTTTCTCATTATAATAATGATTCTGCAAAGTGTTTTGATATATGTAGGATTGTTAACATTACCACCTAACATAAATCACCATCATATACTCTAAATAACTTTAGTCAAAAATAAAGAATGGTTTGCAATCTTCATCACCAGCTTCTCTTAAATTTTGGCAAAGAAATATATCAGGTTATGTAACCTGCTCTGAACACTAAACCTATCAAATGCTCTTCCTCAATCTGAAGACTTACCCTAAATGTCTCAAAGTAGTCAAGCGTAGAAATAAGGACCAGGCACTTAGGGGCATACATAATGGAGTGGTGGGTGATGAGAGGCACAGGGGGGCCCACACCACGCACTCCCCCACTACCCAAATCCACGCTGTCATCCTCCTGAAATGGATAACTACTGCATTACAAATTCTTCCTTGACACCCACTACGTTTTTATGCATTTATAATAGTAATAATCATGGTCACCAGTATTTTCATGTTTTTCCTGAAATTTTCTGTCACACTCACCTTTAGCCAGATGCTATTCTATGGCTTATCTTTCTATCAACAATAAATTCACGGACTTCCAATCTAACAAAGAAAAGAGAGAGAGAGAGAGAGAGAGAGAGAGAGAATATCCATCTTACCTCATCAGTTGGTTTGCTGGGTGTGATGGAGACTGCCTCATTAAAACAAAGAACTGCACAGTAATGTCGTTTTGCATCAATATCTGTCAGCACCGATACAAAGAATTTAGGCTCTTGCCGTTCTGTCGACAGTGCCCACCCTTGTGGTTGACAGAACTGAAATAAACAAAGACAGCGTAAGAAAACAAAGCAGATTCCTGTTTCTATTTATCGAAGGGGTTCCTATCCTATGTGGTATTGTATAATCTTGAGCATCTTTGTTATGTACCCCTAGATAAGATGAAAAAAAGAAAAAAAGAAAAAAAGAAAAAAAAAAAAAAAAAAAAAAAAAAAAAAAAAAAAAATATATATATATATATATATATATATATATATATATATATATATATATATATATATATATATATATATATATATATATATATATATATGTACATATATTCCATTTTCTTCTCCCTTTCATTACATTATTCCTTCCCGTGTAGCATCTAAAAGACTAAACAAACGTGTGCAATTAACTTGAGTAATAAACCAAGTACCAAGCACATAAAGTGGCACAATACTTCATGGCAAGTGTTTCTGTTTCTGTTGACAGCTAGCCTTGTAGTTCATTTCTTTTTCAGTGAATGGGTAAAAAGCTATCAGGTTTCCCAAACAGCCTATAAGATACAAACCAAGTGCCTCAGACTGTATCTGTCGACCTGTGATGTTCACATATGCTGAACACATGTTCCCATCTTGAATGTGATCGATGATCTAGCCAAAAATAGTCAATCATATAGCATTGTCTGTATGATCAAATTAGGAATAGTAGTTGAAAACTACCTTATAGATTAGCTGAGAGTAGACACATGACAGAATGAAGGTTACCTATATAGGC
>NC_051401.1:37863174-37868174 GCF_015228065.2 Penaeus monodon | reverse complement strand
CTGTTCGAGCGCACGCCCACTACGCCCGCGATGGGTGGAAGGCAGCGCTACTGAAGAGGCCGGGCTGGGTACATCGCTGCGTTCTGTGGCTCGGTGCCAACGGCGGCGGCTCGCTCGCACGGTGCCGGCCAACTGAGGGGCGCGAGAACAAAAACGAGACGAAGAACAAGAATTGGTGTAAAGCGGAAAGAGGGGGCGTTACAGAGCCCTTCCTGGAGAGAAGGACTTACGAGAGAGAAAGGCGAAAGAAAGCACAAACGGGGGAGAGAGGAAGGGGGGGAGAGAAAGACAAGGAGGCGGAAATGTGGGATAATAGAACAGAAGAAGGAAGCGAAGCTGGGAGGGTGAAAGAGATACAGAGAAAGACAAATAGATATTTAAAAAATATAGGTCAGAGAGGGAGAGGAGGAGAGAAGAAAAGAGAAGAGGAGAGGAGGGGAGAGAAGGAGAGAGAGAGAGAGAGAGAGAGAGAGAGAGAGAGAGAGAGAGAGAGAGAGAGAGAGAGAGAGAGAGAGAGAGAGAGAGAGAGAGAGAGAGAGAGAGAGAGAGAGAGACTTTCTGACTGACTCAAAAATGACCAGAAATACCCTTTGCTGAAGCAGAGAGCCACTTCAGTTTATCCGCACTCCCGCCGCCTTCTCAAGGACCCGCATCAGAAGTAGCGGATCCCGAGGAGGACACGGAAGTCGAGGCGAAGATACTCCACTTCCGGCAGACGACACTGATAAGAAGATAAGCAGGAAAAGAAAGACAGAAAAAAACGCCGCGGTGTTCGGGACGCACCCTCCGTTTCCCAACCGTGCGGCCACAGAAGACAGCAAGGTGGAAAGGAATAGAATGGAAAAAAGACAGATTTAACCCCTCCCCCCCTTCCTCTGCCTCTGTTTCTGTCTCTCTCACACATACACAACAAACACACACACACACACACACACACACACACACACACACACACACACACACACACACACATCAAATAACCACTAAAACAGCAAAAAGAAATCAAAATAATAATCTTAAAAGCATAATTTAGAAGTCACCGCCGACCTCAGCCAAACATGACCACGCCCACAAACACAACGATAATTCGGTGACCTCTCGGCTGTTCATGCAACTGTTCATGCAAAGGGAAAAATTAAATACGTCAGGTTGTTTGACAAAATCTATCGCCTCGTTAATCGAAAAAGATAGATAATTCTCGACACGACTCCTCTCTTGCCATTCTAGCTTCACTCGTGCAGGTGGTGATGATGATGACGACGGTGGTAAAGATTATGATAAAGATAATAATAATGATTATGATTACGATGATGATGATAATAATGATTATGATTACGATGATGATAATAATAATGGTTTCGATTACAATGGTGATGATAATGATGATGATCATTGATGAAGATGATGAAGATTGATGATGATGATAGCAATAAAATAATAACAACCCTAATGATTTTTAATAACGCTAATAGTAACAGAAAGGGAACAAGGGGGAACCCAACGACGAAGCGAACGGCGAGTCCCAGACGTCCCCGCAGCGAGCAAACAACCTGAAGGCCTTGGCGAAGTCAGCCCGGCCGAGCTTTCACTGCGCGGGCTGCGTCAGGACGAGGGAATCGGGAATGGCGTGTCCCGCGCGTGACATCAGTGCTTGCGTGTGTAAGTGTGTAGCAAGGCATGAGGATAAGTGGCAGCGTGTGGGCTGTGGGCTGTGTGTGTGTGTGTGTGTGTGTGTGTGTGTGTGTGTGTGTGTGTGTGTGTGTGTGTGTGTGTGTGTGTGTCTGTGCATGTGTGTGTCTGTGCATGTGCGTGTCTGTGTATGCGTGTGTCTGTGCATGTGTGTGTATGCATGTGTGTGCATGCATGTGTGTGTATGCATATGTGTGTATGCATATATATGCATGTATGTATGTACGTGTGTGCAAGTGCGTGAGCCAATGTGAAAGACATATGAGAGCGCATAAAGAGAAGAGAAATAGGGAAATGGAGGAATGACCGAAGGAAAAACAAAAGATTCAAGAGCCTAAATACGAGAAACAACAAAGAACGAAAAGCTGAGAAAAACGGGCCGAAGAAATAAGATCCGGAAGAAAAATGAAAAGGTGAAGTGATCGACAATGTATAAACATATATATTTTCCAGGATGGCAGGGAAAGCCGGGGAAAAGGAGCGCGCGAGTAACCAGACCATGAAAAGAGGCCTTGATCCAGAGGCGGCCGAACGATCCTCGCTTCCACCACCAGGAGCGAGGGCGAGGGCGAGGGCGAGGGCGAGGGCGAGGGCGAGGGCGAGGGGGGCAGGGAGGGAGTACGTTCATCGAGCACGGAAACATGAAGCCGCAGCTCAATTCCACACTCACCGGGTTCTTGCAACAGGTGCTCCGCCGAAGTTTGGAAAGCGAGTTCTTTTCCCAGGCAAAAGACTCAGGCCTGCCTGCCTGCCTGTCTGCCTCTCTCTCTCTCTCTCTCTCTCTCCTCTCTCTCTCTCTCTCTCTCTCTCTCTCTCTCTCTCTCTCTCTCTCTCTCTTGGAAATTCCTTTCCTTGATTCCTGCCCCATCCCCACCCCCCAGCCAGTAGGGACGCCAGTAGAGCCCCGCGAAACTCTAGCTCCTGAGCCCGGCCAAGGCGGCGAAAGGCGGCGTGCCACAAGGGTCTGTCCGAAAATCAAAGTGTACTTCGCACTGCAGCAACCGCGAAGCACAGCGTCTTCACTGCTTCTATCGCTTCGCGGTGACGTCCAAAGTCAGGACGCCAAGCAGCACCTCGGGGCCGGCACGCCTTGTGGCAGGGGCATGCGGCAGCGCTGGACGTGGTTTCCGGGGCCCTCACGCCGTGCCATGAGGCTTGGGAAGTAATCCCTCATCCTATTTCATCCTTTCACGAGGAAGACGCGTAACTGCTTCCTCTATCCCGCTGCTCAAGCCGATACGAGCGACCTTCCTCCCGCGTGCGGCACGCCGTCTTCCCATTCTCCTTCCCAAAGATGAATCGTTCCTGTGCCACTTCCCGCCAGCCTCTCCCGCCTGCCCATTCCCGCAGCCACGTGCCGTACCTCGCGCCTCCTCCGAAGGGAAATCTCGGAGTCCCCGCTGTAAGCCTCCCGCGCCGAGGGAGCTGGAGATAGCATCGCCTTTGGCAATCGCTTCCATTGTGGCCAGGCTCGCCACTGCGGTCGGGTCTCGCTTGCCAATCAACTCTCGACCCGCTCTGGACTTGGTGTCCACCTGCATGCAAGCGCACACGTCGTGTCTGCATGTGCGTGCGCGTGTGTATGTGTCCGTGTGTTGTGTGTATGTGAGAGGGTGCATGCGAGCATGCACGTGTAGCCTGTGTGTGAGATGAAGTCAGAGGTTTAGTAGAAACGGATTGGGAAAAAATTACGTGCTGTCTTGATGAACGTTAGCTTAACACTCAGTCGGAAAGAACACATCACCAGATGTGCATACTCTAAATAATAAATCAAGAATAAACGACGAAGATTCCCAATACATCTTTAGTGCCTCAAACGACAAACTGCAGCGGATTGACTCCAACTCGCACGCAAGATGCGGAAACACAGCAATCCCACAGTGCTTCTTCCGAAGAGCTTCACTACGGAACTTAGACCAACAACAAACTTTCCTATAACTATATAATTCCCGAATTCTCGTCCCACACATGCCTTGTTATCGCCAAACTTCAAGCGAGCCCAAGAGTTCCATGAGGAGTAGCCAAACGCACGTCGGCGGGAGAATATTGCAGATCATACTTAAACGCACTGACCTGCATCTTTCACGCTTCTAAAAGTAAACCTTCTTTGATTATAACAGATCGCTTGCGGCTAAATCAATACACATGAACCAAACGACACGAGAAAGAAAAAGCAGAGACAAGAAAGAAACACAGAGAGAGAGAGGAGAGGAGATTAAGAGGGAGGGAGGACGGAGAGGAAGGAGACAGAGAGAGAGAGAGAGAGAGAGAGAGAGAGAGAGAGGAGAGAGAGAGAGAGAGAGAGAGAGAGAGAGAGAGGAAAGAGAGAGAAGAGAGAGAGAGAAAGAGAGAGAGAGAGAGAGAGAGAGAGAGAGAGAGAGAGAGAGAGAGAGAGAGAGAGAGAGAGAGAGAGAGAGAGAGAGAAAGAGAGAGAGAAAGAGAGACTCAAAGTGTCTACGATCCTTCCATTTTGATAAAACTAGGTATAAAAAGGAAAGAAAAATAGCTAGCACCTTGGTAAACTCCCAGACTGCGGCACCCGAGCTCGGACAGCATTTCCTGTGGGCACGGGATGTAGCAGTCAAGTAAGTGTTCCATACTCGTATCTCTGCGGAATTGGCAGTCGAGGCGACCACCTGTTCTGAATGATCCCGACGCCATGTTCGCCGCCGCAGCTGTTCGTTCACACACGGCGCGGCTAATGTCACGAACCCTTATCTCCTAGCCACGAGGGACGGACTTCCTCGTGTAGGGCTTGTGTCATCCTCGCCCGCCCCTTCCCTTTAACCCGGTAGTGTGCGAGGTGAGCGCCACAAGTGACTCGCCGCCGAAAACAATCCCTGCCGTTACTATACACGCACGCACACACACACATACACACACACACACACACACGCACGCACAAGCGCGCGCGGAGGGAGCGCGGGAATCTGGAAATCGATATTTTTTTCTTCGTTTCCTTTCTTTACGCGGAATGAAAAAAAGTATGCGTGTATGTTTGTATACGTGCGAGGGGGAGGCGGGGTATAGATTGCGTAGCTGGAGTAAGCTTGAGTAAGCTGAAGTAAGCTGGAGAGTAAGCTTGAACGGAGGACGAGCTCCACCCGCGCTGGGAAGGCTTCATTGTCTTAAATCTGTTCCACCTAAATCCCTTGTCAGACGAGAAGGTGGCTGTTACAGGCACGACAGGAGGCGAAAGGGGAGCCTCGCGCCAAGTATAGGCTACAGACGGTACATGCAGGTCGCTTGTTATAAGTAGATTACCTGCGACGAGGAATTCCCTAGGTGTTACTCACGGACTCCGTGTGCAA
>NC_051401.1:37843174-37845674 GCF_015228065.2 Penaeus monodon | reverse complement strand
AATCATTATCAAAACCCTGTTGGCGATTTTTGCAAAGAGGAAGAGGCGAACGAGAATAGAACAATGAGAACAAAAAAGAAGAGAGGTGGATAAAGAGATTGGAAAGGAAGCAACAGAAGGAAAATCTAGAAAGAAATTGATGAAAATATGAGAAGAGAGGAATAGAATAAATGATAAGATAGACAGAAATTAGATTAGAATTAGGAGGAAGCAAATGAAGGAGAGAGATAAGACATGAAGAAGGGTATAAAACGATAATACTGAAAGGCGGGAAAACCAAGAAAAAGAAGGGATAGCTATGGTAGATGCAGAATGGTTAGCTTAGGTTACAAAAGAGAAGGAAAAAATAAGACGAAACAAAGAAAGACGGGAAAAGATAAAGGAAAAAATAAAAGGGAAGAAAGTGAAGGAAAGGATCAAAAGAAAAAAAGAAAAGAAAAACAGAAGTTCCACGAAAAAGAGAGAGAGAAAAAAAGAAAATTGCGAAAGAGGAAACCAGCAGATAGAGCAGGAAAAAGCAGGAAAAGTGAAAATTCGGATGATCCACCTAATCGAGTGACAAGCACATCACGCCACTTACCAATATTAAAGGAAATATGATCGGCAGTATGATGATAATTAGCAATGCTGAAAAAAAAATTATAGCACATGAAAGAACTCAGTATGTCGCGTTACAGTTATAGGAGAAATTATATTT
This sequence comes from Penaeus monodon, assembly GCF_015228065.2. Lineage (NCBI taxonomy): Eukaryota > Metazoa > Arthropoda > Malacostraca > Decapoda > Penaeidae > Penaeus > Penaeus monodon. The sequence continues at coordinate 37,844,977 of NC_051401.1, read as the reverse complement.
AGCAATAATTTATAAATGTAGCAATATGATCCTAGATACATAGCCCAAAGAAAATGGAGGCCTTATTGCCCACGATAAATTCAATACGCATTTCAGTACGGTTAATTTATTATAATGCAGAAACAAAATTAATTATGAATGTATGAAAGGTTAAATGAAATGCAGCCACGAATCTTACAGTTAAACTCTACTACAGTGATGAAAGTAACCAGATTTAATTCGTCGTTAGTTGCAAAATTAATATTTTTTACAGCCGTATCCCTTAGCTAGAGTGATACCCACGCAGTCAAATTAAGTTATGAGACGATGTCGAAGATGACTGGCTTGTCTTAATTCTTCGAAAAAGGAAAACGTTCCCAATTTAAAAAGAAAATTTATTTATGACAGCAAACTATGATTAGTAAATCTTTAATTACAACATTTTCTTGATCATGAAGCGCCAGTCAGCTGAGCGCGCGTAAGAAAAGGGGCAAGGTAGCGCTATCGGTTTTGACTAATTTCTGTCAATCTGTCCGAGAAGCAAAGAGTTACTTTTGTTTCGGAAGAAACGGAGTAATTACGGAGAACGGCAGTGCACGCACGCCCTTCGCCCGCGGTCTTGCTGCGGCCAAAATAACACCTCCACCTCGCTTTCCTTTCCTTCCATTCCTCGCTCTTCTTGCCTTCTTCCTCTTGCTTTTCCCCTTCCTTCGTTTTTTCTTGAGTTTCCACTTCGTTTCCTTTACACGTGTATCTTTTTTTCTACTAATTTTATTTATTTTTTCCATATTTCTCTATCTCTTGTTCCTTTATTGTTTGCTGGTTTTATTTGTTTTCTCTCCTATCCCAACTTCACTCCATTTTTTTTTTATATATCACTTCCACTGACTTTCCTTGTCCTTTATTTTAATTAATTTGTCCCATTGTACTTTCTAGTAATACGTCCTTTGTCCTCAACACCCGTAGTGGATGATGTTTTCATGGAGTTTAAATAACCCGCAAGAAACTGGATATATCTTACGCTACGGCTTCTGGGAATAGGGGGGGGGGCGTAAGAGGCGCTGGCTCCTGCCAAGTTTTCCAGGGACCATACGAAACAGCTTGTTATAACATAGTCTTCACTTCTGTCAAAAAAAATTGTGAAGAATTATAGTGTAATTATATCATACGTACATACATACATACATACACACATACATATACGAGTACATGGTCCGGAAGGAATTATGCTCAAGAATGAATGTCAAAAAGAATAATACAAAATAGTCTGAAAAAATAAGAGGCTGCTGAAGGATAAAAGAATGTCACTGTCTGGAATGTTTTGTTTACATTATAAGCAATGATTACTGATTTTTAGTACGAATTTTCCTTGTGTTAAATACAACTCCGATGGTAAGATATCGTTGTTCAAGGGAACTGATTAAACCGGAGTTAAGGAAAGCACCACATCGCTATAAGCTCTCCTTTTTAAAAAGGGTAACATGAATTTTATGCATTCCTTATTACTTCATATCCTAGGCAGTAACAGGAGATAAAGTGCACCATGCCCATTGGCATTCATGAGAGTCCTAGCATGACCAAATTCGGGCTGGTGAGTAATTCGCGGGCAAGACAAATTTTACATTGAAATTTAGTTCTTAATAAGCACCTGTGCAAAGTGTGTCAGATGCCCACCTAAATGACCTCAAAATATCCCTGAAATAGTTTAGGCTTGTTACTTTCGCTGTTAGGAGCTAGGGCAGGGGGCCTCCTAGACATGACTTGCCCCACCCAAAGGCATGTGAAGTGACGCCCCTAATAATGGTCTAATTATCAGATGAATGA
>NC_051401.1:37828198-37833198 GCF_015228065.2 Penaeus monodon | reverse complement strand
CTCTCTCTCTCCCCTCCCTCTCTCTCTGCTCTCTCTCTCTTTGTCTCTCTCCTCTCTCTTTTTTTCTTTCTTCTTTCTTTCTTCTTTCTTCTTCTTCTTCTCTCGCTCTCTCCTCCTCCTCTCTTCTCTCTCCTCTCTTACTCTCTCTCTCTCTCTCTCTCCCTCTCTCTCTCTCTCCTCCTCTCTCTTCCTCTTCTCTTTCTTTTCCTTCTCTTCCCCCCTTTCCCCCCTCCCCTCCTCCTTTTCCTCGACCCCCCCCCCTCTTCTCTTTCGCCCTTCTTTCCCTCCACCCTCTCTGCCTCTCCTCACCCTCCTCCCTCGCTCTAATCGTCATTGATGCACCTATTTAAGCCGGGAGTTGCTCCGGCGGCAGCGAATTTCAGTGGTGCCGGTGGAGATCGTGATCCTATTGGGCGGTGCCCGATCCTTTACGTGGCGTCCCCAGAGGGGCCGGGGAGATAGGTGGCGGGTGGGCATGGCGGGGGAGTTGTAGGCGCTGTCCCCACATCCCGGTTTTTACTTTATCTGTTTTCGTCTTATATTTTGTTTTCCCCTTGCCATTTGAGTATGGGTTTCGCTTTTTCTGCGGAGCCTCGTTTCTTGGGGGATAGTTTTCATTATTCCGTGACACTGATTTCTTATTTTGTTCAATAAAAGCGCTACTGTAACCCACTCCTATTACTTCGATTCTATCTATTCGATCTATTTCCCTTAACTATACTGGGGAGCAGCACCACACATATCGCTTTGCTTTTATCCCTTTATTCGAATACTGCATAAATTATTTTGAATAACTGGCTCCGTTTCAATCCATTTCCATTGATGTATGTTATTACCAGCATTTCTTATTCTTTCACGGGGATCTTTTTGTCCTTGTTATGTTCGATTTACTTATCCAGCATCCACTATGTGTTTTTCTTTACAATTATTGAATAGTTTAATATACCGTTACACGACCCACTCAAGTACGACTTCCCAGGCGTGATTCCCTGGATTCTCGCGCATCTTACTTATAACAGCGACCTTCAAACCTCTGCAGCCCAAATTGCCAGCTCCCCTTTCGCTCCGTCTGCCAACACCAACTTTTTTCTGCAGGATTAGAAGTGGAACAATTAACAAAACTTCCACGCTGATGTCCTCGTTCAGCTTACTCCCGCTTACTTTCAGCTTTCTCAGTTTCCGTAGTTTACCCGTCTCGGTATACAACCCAACACGCATACTTTTTTTTCATTCCGCGTAAAGAAAGGAAACGAAGAAAAAAATATCGATTTCCAGATTCCCGCGCTCCCTCCGCGCGCGCTTGTGCGTGCGTGTGTGTGTGTGTGTGTGTATGTGTGTGTGTGCGTGCGTGTATAGTAACGGCAGGGATTGTTTTCGGCGGCGAGTCACTTGTGGCGCTCACACTCGCACACTACCGGGTTAAAGGGAAGGGCGGGCGAGGATGACACAAGCCCTACACGAGGAAGTCCGTCCTCGTGCTAGGAGATAAGGGTTCGTGACATTAGCCGCGCCGTGTGTGAACGAACAGCTGCGGCGGCGAACATGGCGTCGGGATCATTCAGAACAGGTGGTCGCCTCGACTGCCAATTCCGCAGAGATACGAGTATGGAACACTTACTTGACTGCTACATCCCGTGCCCACAGGAAATGCTGTCCGAGCTCGGGTGCCGCAGTCTGGGAGTTTACCAAGGTGCTAGCTATTTTTCTTTCCTTTTTATACCTAGTTTTATCAAAATGGAAGGATCGTAGACACTTTGAGTCTCTCTTTCTCTCTCTCTTTCTCTCTCTCTCTCTCTCTCTCTCTCTCTCTCTCTCTCTCTCTCTCTCTCTCTCTCTCTCTCTCTCTCTCTCTCTCTCTCTCTCTCTCTCTCTCTCTCTCTCTCTCTCTCTCTGTCTCCTTCCTCTCCGTCCTCCCTCCCTCTTAATCTCCTCTCCTCTCTCTCTCTGTGTTTCTTTCTTTCTCGCTTTTTCTTTCTCGTGTCGTTTGGGTTCATGTGTATTGATTTAGCCGCAGCGATCTGTTATAAATCAAAGAAGGTTTACTTTTAGAAGCCGTGAAAGATGCAGGTCAGGCGTTTAAGTATGATCCTTGCAATATTCTCCCGCCGACGTGCGTTTGGCTACCTCCTCATGGAACTCTTGGGGCTCGCTTGAAGTTTTGGCGATAACAAGGCATGTGTGGGGACGAGGGAATTCGGGAATTATATAGTTATAGGAAAGTTTGTTGTTGGTCTAAGTTCCGTAGGTGAAAGGCTCTTCGGGAAGGAAGCAACTGTGGGATTGCTGGTGTTGCCGCATCTTGCGTGCGAGTTGGAGTCAAATCCGCTGCAGTTTGTCGTTTGAGGCAACATAAAGATGTAATTGGGAATCTTCGTCGGTTTATTCTTGATTTATTATTTAGAGTATGCACAATCTGGTGATGTGTTTCTTTCCGACTGAGATGTTAAAGCTAAACTGTTCATCAGAGAGCAAGGAAGTTCACGTAATTTTTTCCCAATCCGTTTCTACTAAACCTCTGACTTCATCTCACACACAGGCTACACGTGCATGCTCGCATGCACCCTCTCACATACACACAACACACGGACACATACACACGCGCACGCACATGCAGACACGACGTGTGCGCTTGCATGCAGGTGGACACCAAGTCCAGAGCGGGTCGAGAGTTGATTGGCAAGCGAGACCCGACCGCAGTGGCGAGCCTGGCCACAATGGAAGCGATTGCCAAAGGCGATGCTATCTCCAGCTCCCTCGGCGCGGGAGGCTTACAGCGGGGACTCCGAGATTTCCCTTCGGAGGAGGCGCGAGGTACGGCACGTGGCTGCGGGAATGGGCAGGCGGGAGAGGCTGGCGGGAAGTGGCACAGGAACGATTCATCTTTGGGAAGGAGAATGGGAAGACGGCGTGCCGCACGCGGGAGGAAGGTCGCTCGTATCGGCTTGAGCAGCGGGATAGAGGAAGCAGTTACGCGGTCTTCCTCGTGAAAGGATGAAATAGGATGAGGGATTACTTCCCAAGCCTCATGGCACGGCGTGAGGGCCCCGGAAACCACGTCCAGCGCTGCCGCATGCCCCTGCCACAAGGCGTGCCGGCCCCGAGGTGCTGCTTGGCGTCCTGACTTTGGACGTCACCGCGAAGCGATAGAAGCAGTGAAGACGCTGTGCTTCGCGGTTGCTGCAGTGCGAAGTACACTTTGATTTTGGGACAGACCCTTGTGGCCACGCCGCCTTTCGCCGCCTTGCCGGGCTCAGGAGCTAGAGTTTCGCGGGGATCTACTGGCGTCCCTACTGGCTGGGGGGTGGGGATGGGGCAGGAATCAAGGAAAGGAATTTCCAAGAGAGAGAGAGAGAGAGAGAGAGAGAGAGAGAGAGAGAGAGAGAGAGAGAGAGAGAGAGAGAGAGAGAGAGAGAGAGAGAGGCAGAACAGGCAGGCAGGCAGGCCTGAGTCTTTTGCCTGGGAAAAGAACTCGCTTTCCAAACTTCGGCGGAGCACCTGTTGCAAGAACCCGGTGAGTGTGGAATTGAGCTGCGGCTTCATGTTTCCGTGCTCGATGAACGTACTCCCTCCCTGCCCCCCTCGCCTCGCCCTCGCCCTCGCCCTCGCCCTCGCCCTCCCCCTCGCTCCTGGTGGTGGAAGCGAGGATCGTTCGGCCGCCTCTGGATCAAGGCCTCTTTTCATGGTCTGGTTACTCGCGCGCTCCTTTTTCCCCGGTTTTCCCCTGCCATCCTGGAAAATATATATGTTTATACATTGTCGATCACTTCACCTTTCATTTTTCTTCCGGATCTTATTTCTTGGGGCCCGTTTTTCTCAGCTTTTCGTTCTTTGTTGTTTCTCGTATTTAGGCTCTTGAATCTTTTTTTTTTTCCTTCGGTCATTCCTCCATTTCCCTATTTCTCTTCTCTTTATGCGCTCTCATATGTCTTTCACATTGGCTCACGCACTTGCACACACGTACATACATACATGCATATATATGCATACACACATATGCATACACACACATGCATGCACACACATGCATACACACACATGCACAGACACACGCATACACAGACACGCACATGCACAGACACACACATGCACAGACACACACAAAAGCACACACACACACACAAACACACACACCACACACACCACACACACACACACACACCACACAACACACACACACACACACACACACAGCCCACAGCCCACACGCTGCCAATTATCCTCATGCCTTGCTACACACTTACACACGCAAGCACTGATGTCACGCGCGGGACACGCCATTCCCGATTCCTCGTCCTGACGCAGCCCGCGCAGTGAAAGTTCGGCCGGGCTGACTTCGCCAAGGCCTTCAGGTTGTTTGCTCGCTGCGGGGACGTCTGGGACTCGCCGTTCGCTTCGTCGTTGGGTTCCCCCTTGTTCCCTTTCTGTTACTATTAGCGTTATTAAAAAATCATTAGGGTTGTTATATTTTATTGCTATCATCATCATCAATCTTCATCATCTTCATCAATGATCATCATCATTATCATCACCATTGTAATCGAAACCATTATTATTATCATCATCGTAATCATATCATTATTATCATCATCATCGTAATCATAATCATTTTTACATCATCATCGTAATCATAATCATTATTATTATCTTTATCATAATCTTTACCACCGTCGTCATCATCATCACCACCTGCACGAGTGAAGCTAGAATGGCAAGAGAGGAGTCGTGTCGAGAATTATCTATCTTTTTCGATTAACGAGGCGATAGATTTTGTCAAACAACCTGACGTATTTAATTTTTCCCTTTGCATGAACAGTTGCATGAACAGCCGAGAGGTCACCGAATTATCGTTGTTTTGTGGCGTGGTCATGTTTGGCTGAGGTCGGCGGTGACTTCTAAATTATGCTTTTAAGATTATTATTTTGATTTCTTTTTGCTGTTTTAGTGGTTATTTGTTGTGTGTGTGTGTGTGTGTGTGTGTGTGTGTGTGTGTGTGTGTGTGT
>NC_051401.1:37803198-37820698 GCF_015228065.2 Penaeus monodon | reverse complement strand
AAACATGAAAATACTGTGACCATGATTATTACTATTATAAATGCATAAAAAACGTAGTGGGTGTCAAGGAAGAATTTGTAATGCAGTAGTTATCCATTTCAGGAGGATGACAGCGTGGATTTGGTAGTGGGGGAGTGCGTGGTGTGGGCCCCCCTGTGCCTCTCATCACCCACCACTCCATTATGTATGCCCCTAAGTGCCTGGTCCTTATTTCTACGCTTGACTACTTTGAGACATTTAGGGTAAGTCTTCAGATTGAGGAGAGCATTGATAGGTTTAGTGTTCAGAGCAGGTACATAACCTGATATATTTCTTTGCCAAAATTTAAGAGAAGCTGGTGATGAAGATTGCAAACCATTCTTTATTTTTGACTAAAGTTATTTAGAGTATATGATGGTGATTTATGTTAGGTGGTAATGTTAACAATCCTACATATATCAAACACTTTGCAGAATCATTATTATAATGAGAAAATGTTTCTTCTCACTTTTTGCAGAATTGTTGGCATTGTGTACACAGTGTATATGGAAGGTCTAGGTGTTAGCATGGAGACACTTATAGGCAACATGGTGGGCTATGTTCAGGTACCTCCACCAGGGGACCGCAGGTGGGTGCTACATTTGCTATTCAAATGCTACCATTGTTTCTTTCTATATCTTTTTTGTAAATGGTACCCATTGAAAATGAATTCATGTAATGAGTGTTTGTTAGTATTTAAATTTAGTTTTATTATTTATTGTATAGCTTTCATATGTCTCCAGGTTCGTTCAGCATTGGTGCAGGAGATAGACAAGCTCTCCAGCCTCCAGCCTCTCCAACTCTTCCTGTCACCAGTACTACTGTTCTTAGCCTCTTTAACCAATTAGGTAGGGCTCTAGATCTGCTTCTTTCAGACAAAGAGATAATGATTATGAACACAAAAAATATTTATCATAAATATAGCAGTTTGCATATACTTGAGGCTTTATTTTATTTCTAGAATCAAGAATGTTTTGGTGCTGTTTTGCGCTGCCCTCACCGAACACAAGATTCTCTTCCACAGTCAATCTTACAATCGACTTACAGAGTCCTGTCATGCCCTTAAAGCTCTTCTCTATCCCTTCAAGTAAGTCTTGGTATATGAATAAAGTATTTATTTAAAAATATGATTTCTGAACATATTTCATAAAATTAAAGTATCAGTAACATACTTGATATAATTCTCCAGGTACATATCTTGTTTTAGTCCACTCCTGTACCCCATCATGCTTGAAATGGTTGTATCAAGAGATTCTTATAGTGTACCTTTTCTTCTTTAGGTACTCCCACGTCTACATTCCAATTCTGCCAGCATCTTTGGTTGAGGTTCTGTCCACACCAACGCCCTTCATCATGGGAGTTCATTCTCACCTCCAGCATGATGTTTGTTGAACTGGTGAGGATTGGATGACTGTTCTTTTTTTAAGATTATTGATTTTACTGTTTTACCTGTCCTGAACTTTATTAGCCCACTCCTCTTGGGAACTCTGTACTTTATCAAACCATTCTTTTATACATATGGATTCAGTTACTCATGGAAAATTAGATGAGTGGCAAACAGAATTTATTCAGCTCTGTCTTCTTGGCTGTGGCAAAATGATATTTAGTCAAAAAACAACTTTTGATGAGCTGTCCTCTCCTCATATCTGCGGCCACGGCCAAGTAAGCAAACAACAGTTTTTGAGTAGCCTGTAGTGAGGTGCATATATGTCAGTAGTAGTATTCATATTAACATGCATGTGGAGATAATTTGCTTATAATTTCTCTTAGGAGTGCAGAATTAAGACAATGCTCTGTAATCATGCCTATATTCCACTGATAGTTAGGATAATACACATACGTATTAGACAAGTGTTTCCTATTTTGGCATTTTCAGCATACTGCTAATAGTTCCAGTAAAAGGCGTTATAATGTAATTTTTTTTTCATTTTTATTATTATTATTATCATTATTATTATTATTATTATTATTATTATTATCATTATCATTATCATTATCATTATTATAACATACCAAATATTTTGTTCAATGCAATTCATCTATCACAATAACAGATGGATGTATTGTTGCCGATCTCGATGAGGATCTATCCGTGTCCCAGAAAGTCTGACGGTGTCTCTCTTGCCAGAACCATTCTGGAGCCAGACCCATGCTGCTCTCTCGAAGGTAGGTTTTACAGGGCATAGGTCTGTTGGTCTTTCCTTCTTCTCTTTCTTTTCTTCTCTTTCTTTTCTTCTCTTTCCTCCTCTTTTATTTTTTCCTCTTTTATTTCACATATTTTTTTCTTGTTCTTCCTTTTCTTTTTCTTCTCCTTTTCCTTCCCCCCCCCCTCTCATTCCTCATCTTTTTGCTGTACTCTTTTCCTTCTTCCTCAATTTTTTTTCTCCCTCTATTCCTCTGTTTTTCTCCATCCTCCTCCTCTTTTTTTCTTTCTTTCTTTCTTCTTTTTCTTTTCTTCTTCTTTTTCTTCCTCTGTTTCTTCTTCTTCCTCTTCTTTATCTTAGTCTCCATTATCAGCTTCTCAGTCTTTGTCATGTGTTTCTTTTGCTTTTCTTCTCCCTTACTCTCCCACTCCCAATTCCCTATAGTCTATGTTTAAGAAGCCATAAAGTGACAGAAACTATTTACCTACATATAAACAACAGTATTACTTTTTATGCAGGACACAGTATATAACTATTTATCTAATTCTATTGAAACTTCAAAGTCAGAAATAACGATTCACTGTTTGAAATGAAAGTCACACAACATATCTAGTGAAATTAAGTATTATAGAAGAACCTCTTCTTGGATCTAAGAAAAGGTTAAAGATGTTAGCAATCACATTGTTTTTGAAGGTATAACTATTCATCTATTTTGCAGGTGCTTCACCCTGATCTCAGCACCGCAGACAATGCCTTTCCCTCAAGTGCTGGTATCAGGGCCTCCCCACATATTGTGATGGACAAAGAAATCAGAGCTGTGTTCATGCGCATGTTTGCGGAGTTATTACGGGGTTACCGATCGTGTCCTCACCATTATCAGGATACATTCAAAGCCAGTTATTACCTTCCACAAGGTATGGAGAATTGATACGGAGTTGATAGGGTTTCTGAAGTTGTTTTGATTTTTATTTTCTTCTTCTTCGTTTCTTTTTTTATTGTCATAATATGAATGATTGTAAACATAAATAGTATTTGTGTGTTTGTTGATTTTTATATTGTTGACATTATTTTCTGTTTTCATTGTTGTAGTATGTATATGTGCCATTCAGATTTTGGCCCACCATTCCCATGACATGTATAGATGCTGTTTATTGCCCTTTAGTTAAATAACCTATCCCAGGAAGATAAAAGATGAAACCTCTTTATCTTTACTTTCAGGCTCGCATTGTTTTACAGAAATGTTGTTATTCATTTAATTCTTAATGAGTAATTGCAGCTGTATTTTTGCAGGCATCTTTCCTTGGTAACCGTGGAATGGTGGACAATGAGTTTGTGGGCAAGGTCTTAGACTGCATGTTCTTCACCACATTTGTCACGGAGAGAGGCCCCCCCTGGAGAGTCTGTGACCTATGGGATGACCTCTACTCTGGCATTGGGGACCAACTACGTCTGGGCAACATGATAGTCGAATGCTTCTAGTCCATATTCCCGGTGCAGTGTTCATTGTGGCAAATGTAGAAAAGGTATGAACGAGAATGTATTTTGACAAGGTATTATCAATGCCCGCCAAGCACTGGTACTGTGAAGACATTCATGTCTCAATTCATACCTTTTCTGTATTCAGGTACAGATTTTCAGAGAGAGGGAGAGGAAGTTGAAGGAAGAAATGAAGAAAGAAAGAAAGAAAAAAGGAAGGAAAGGAGTGAGGGGGAATGGAAGGGGGAAGGAAGGAAGAAGTATATGTAGGGTAAAAATATGTTATCAAAAAAACACAACAAAACTGGGCAGTGAAGGTTCACTCCAGTTTATGGGCTTTATTTTTACAACAGCTGAAGGTGTTTGCTGTTGTTATTGAGCACAGTCTAATGTGCACTTTCTTCTTCAAAAGAAACTGAAACACTGATGCAATAGAAACAAAGTAAGTAATTTTGCTTTCTGCCCATAGGATAGTCATTGTCAAGGCAGTGGCAATTGTTTTTCCTAAATGACAATTGTAAGTTTTGCAGTCTGAAACCACCAGTGCATAATGAAGGGGAAATTTACTGAAATTGTTGAGAATACAAAAAAAATATTGAATAAGAATGTAAATAATAGTAGTTAACAATAAGAATAGTCAAAAGCATTTATACAAATTAATGTAAGTAATATGCAATTACAATATAATAGGGTTGTAAAATAAATCATTATTATTTTACGGCATGTTTAATTGGGAGAACTAAGGGGAGTTTTTTCCAAGTTAACCACTGGCCATGGGGTTGCACTTAAGAGGGAGAGAGAAAGTGTGTATAATTTGGTCTATAATGCTTTAGGGAAATGATAACCATTAGAGAATTCAATACTTTTATATATTGATATTACATAAGAAGCAAGTAAAGGATTCCATATGGAATGTATCTTCAAAAAAGCGCAGTACCAGTCATCATATATTCTGCTCAATTTTGTTACATTATTCATTTTTTCTTTACCCAGCAGGAACTTGGTCAACAGCTGTACAGCAATGAAAACCCAAACCCACAGCCATTTGTTGCCAAGATTCCTAAGCCCACTGAGGGTTCATTTACACGTATCCATCAACCAGTCTTCCCGCATATAGATGCTCAGCAGGTCCAAAGTATCATTGATGAAGGCACTGCCAAAAAAGTGAAGTGAGTACTGAGTACAAGCAGAAATTCTTAGTCTGTGTATTTGCAAGGAATGTGTGGTATATATGACTTTGATTTCTAATTAAGTGACAGGATTGATAATGTGAATGTACATATGTATCATTTTAAAATGAACTGATATGTTTTTGAATGATTTATTCACTTCAGCCTTATTTGAAATGCAAATAAAAACTTGTTTCGTCATTTTCAGAATCCCACAAAAAGTGGGCCAGCCAAGAATTGTTCCTATGGGCCCCCATATCTCTAGTCTACAGTCAGGCAGAGGTTAGTTTAAAGTTCTGCAAGAAGATTAGAGGTATGTTTCGTATGTTTCAAGTTGTCTGGTATAATCTGGGGACAAGTACTCGGATATCTTTTGCTCTTCCTTTTTGTCACTAAGAGATGTTTTGCATAGGCATATGGTGTTGATTTCTATGATAGCTTTCTTTCATCATTACCCAAATTTCCTGTTATAATGACATTTGGATTTTTATTTCTTTGCATGTCATGTACATGATTTGCATTACCCATTCTATTCATGTATGAGAAGGTTTTAGAATTTAAAAATCTATTAGTAATTGAAAGAATTGAAAGAGGATAGAAAGCAAATATCATATGAGTTAGTCTTTTTCTCTCGTTTTTCATTAAAAGGATGTCATATCCATTATTATTGTTTTTGTGTATACATACTATATGTGTGTGTTTACATACATACCTATATATTCCCTCAATGACGGTATCAGAAATCTCTCGGTGTCACTGACACCAGAGCCTTCTGGCAACCATCCTGCACTTTGGCCTGGGAATCCGCTACATGTAGTGAATTTTCCACTCAGTGCACTCTAGCGTGCTGCGAGGCCTATAGCCGAACCCAGCATGATTTAGTCTGACGGCTATAGGTGTGAATCTGCAGATATGGGTTAAATATGTATGTGTGTATTATTATTATTATTATTATTATTATTATTATTATTATTATTATTATATATATATAAATTATATATATATATATATATATATATATATATATATATGTATATTATATATATATATATATATATATATATATATATATATATATATATATATTTTTTTTTTTTTTTTTTTTTTTTTTTTTTTATGTATGTATGTATGTATGTATGTATGTATGTATGTATGTATGTATGTATGTATGTATGTATATTTGTTCATTTGTTTGTACAAGGCATATGAAATTAAAAACATTATTTGACCCTCTTAGGGTAATTTATTTCAAAATTTTTCACTTTAATTATTCACTTCAAGATATTATTATGATTTTTTTTCCAGTAAAAGAAAAGATATTGGTATCATTTTAGGTAAAAAAACATGTTTTAATTATTGTAATTTCATCACATTATCTCTTGAATAAAAGGAGAGCTAAAAGAACATGCTAAGGTGTGCATTGTTTCTATATACATATGTGGATGATGTCATTTAATGTTATTGTTGAGAATTACTGGAATCTCATTGGTCAGAATTTCAGTTTGCTTTCTGTTTGCTTGCTGGTAATGGTGTTGGTTTTTCTCATTTCACAGTGCCTTACTCACTGATCTCCTTTCTTTGCAGGTTATGAGGAATTGTGTGAACTGCATATTTGAGAACAAAATAAGTGATGCTAGAAAGACATTCCCTGCAGTATTAAGAGCATTAAAAAGTAAAGCAGCTCGCTTGGCTCTGTGCACAGAGCTAAGTCACCATGTCCAGGGCAATAAAGCTGTTTTAGAACACCAGCAGTTTGATTTAGTGGTTAGGCTAATGAATTGTGCACTGCAGGTTTGTAATGAGAAACAGTTTTAGATAAAACTTTACGTGTCATATAAAGACCACATATCACGTTTACTTGAAAACAGAATTGTAATTGAAAAGGTGCAGTATTTGTTAGAGATTGGGCATTTAAGAGAATACATTTACTTAATATGTGATATTATTTTATCATTTCTATAATTTTTCATTGTTCCAGGATGATTCTCCAATGGATGAGCATGTGTTGCAGCTGCTTTGCTTCCTTTATCACAGCCTTCTGTCGGAAATTATGTACAGGAGTTATACAGTTTGCCTATCTTGCATACAGGTTTTGTTCTGGGATATTTCTTGATGACTTTCTCTCTCTCCTTTTTCTCCATCTCCTTCCTCATTCTCCTTATCCTTCCCTATCTCCTTCCTCCTCATTGTACTCCCTGTCCTTTCTATCTTTTGAATGTTGTAGTGAAACAAATAGGCCGCGGTGGCCGAATGGTTAGAGCATCGGACTCAAAGACTGTCACGACAGCAATCTGAGTTCGAGGGTTCGAGTCACCAGCCAGCACGTTGTTCCCTTGGGCAAGGAACTTCACCTCGATTGCCTGCCTAGCTGCTGGGTGGGCGAGCCAGCCCAAGTCAGTGCCGGGTAAATAGAGATGTGACTCGATGAAAACACCGGCAGAAGGCAACGGCAAACCACCGCTCTAAATTGTCAAGAAACTCATGGAAATCCATGATCACCAACGTCCTTGTAGGACAGGGCACTTACAAAAAAAAAAAAAAAAAAAAAAGTGAAAACAAAACTGAAGGAGCCATATCCCAGATATTTGTAACTGCAATCGCACAAGGAAGTGTTTTTAATATTTATTAGTGTTTGATAGAATCATTTAACATTTGTTGTCTTCGAAAATAATGTCATTGTATTTCCAGCATTGAATTATCAAATTGATATCTAACTACAGATTTATTTTTGTATAACATGTTTATAAATATTGTTTCAGGATCATCAGTATGGGGCAATCAGCAGTTTGGAAGCAGCATTTTATCAAGATGTTCAGAAGGAATCAAGAGCTTGTACCAAGATCGATCTCAGCAAGCTAGTCGGTACTTTCACTCTCATCTGATTCGTCTTGTATTAAGGATCCATCATTAAGTCCTGTAACCAAGAGATGTAAGTTTGTGTGTGTGTCTCTGTCTGTATTTTGTTTCTTTGAATCCTCTTGTCTATGTGCACGCATGCTTGAAACAACTTTAAACAGTGATATATATGCAAATATATTTATGTGAATTTTGCATGGTCTTATTTGTGGGGCATTTGATGATATTTTGAGACACTGGTTATAAACACTTTGGGACTTGGTACTATTTGTTAGTGTATCACAGGTGATTCACTAGTTTCTCTTAACAGCCCTCAGATTCTGGTTCTTGGAAGGAGTCCAGATTGTCCTTCCTCAGACCGCATGAGTCCTCAGCTTTGGAAATAGCAGCAGAGCAGATGAGGCTCTGGCCTAATATTGAAACAAGTAAGTCAGATTGGAGTCTTTTCCTTTGGTAATTTACATACCTCTTAGTTAAATTTTTTCCAGAAATTCAACATGGTAGAACAGTTAGAAAAAAATCTTTTGTTTTTTATTCCTTGCAGGAAAACAACGGGAAATAGTGGAACAAGAGGAGTCCACTCTATACTCTCAGGCAATCCATTATGCAAATAGGATGGTGTTCCTTAGAGTTCCCATAGATGTTAATGCAGCCACACATAGACGTACCTTCAATGAACGTGACACTGCCAGTAACAGTATTACAAATAGGTAAGTAGCTTACTTTTATAGTATCTGACAGAAATGTTATTATTATTTGACTTGCCATCTATGTTAGATTATATATGTTGAATACTTTTAAAAGTAATGATATTGTTACATATGTAATTTTTCATGTAAGATCCCAATATGAAATTTTCCAATGATAATTGCAAACATTTTTATGAAAATGATATAAAACATGTGTTTTGTAAATAGTATGTGACAAATACAAGTAGGGAAACTAGAATTCCTGGTTCATGTGAATGCAGTTAGACAGCCATTGTTTACAGAGGTAGTATAGCTGGAAGTAGTGTAGATAATAGTATTTTTTGTTTTAGTCTGCTGTAAAGGACTTCATGCTGTGTTGATTACATGTTTTGTTTGATATTTATGTTTTCCTTATATGTATTTTAGCATGGCAGAGAGTGTATTTTAGATGCTGAGTCCGGCTTTGAAGACCAAGAACAGAGTGACCGTGAAGCCAGCGTAGTGCGCTTTGTGGCAAGATTTGTTGACAAAGTATGCACTGAAGGTGGTGTGACAGGTAAGGGGTATGGAGAGGCATATATATATGAATAACTAACAGATAATGACTGAAGACTAATACATTCCAATGGTCCAGTGTTGATGTGCTATTACAGTTTCAGTTATAGTAGACATACAACTCATTTCTGCTCTGATGGCTTTGTGTACAGCAGCAAGTATTGTTGGTGTTCACTCTGGCATTCCTTCATACTGACTAGAAGCATCTTTAAACTGTTGAACTGTATAGTCTTTGTCACCAAAATACACAAGTCTGTAAGGTTTAGAAAGTATTAGGGACAGAGTAGGAATAACACATCTTCCAAGAGTCATTGTAGTATGTGTTGGATCTGATAGTAGTGTTCAGTTATAGCAATATGTGTCTCACACTTGAAATTTTCTTTTCTTTTCTATAGAGGAACACATCAAGTCGCTACACCAAATGATACCAGGAGTTGTAGCTATGCACGTGGAGATGCTGGATGCTGTGTACAAAGAATCCAAGCGTTTACCACCAATACAGAAGGTAGGCATAGTTTGGTTGTACATTAGGTTTTAGTATAATAATTTTATTTGATAAGCATGCTCATAGGCCAAGGAACATATATAGGCACTGAATATCTTATATTGGCAATGGTAGAACTTTTATTCACTGCAAAATACTTCAGTTTATTTTAACATAAATCTATGGATCATCAATGAGTATTGTAAGCTAATTATTTTTTTTTATTAAAAAGTAAACTTTAAATTGCTTTTTTTTATCTAGAAGTCAAAAATAGGAATGATTGGGACTCCAAAGATAGAAATTTCATTCATTTATATAATTTTTATATCAAGCAGTTATTATATTTGGCACGTATTATATTACAATAGAAGTTCTACTATGTTTAGCCTAAAAGATACTTGGCCATTAAGAAATTTTTTCCCATTTAATAATTTCCTAATTATTTTGGTCCCTTAGTCCACCATATTCATCAGACGTGATGCTTATAGACAAAGTACTGATGGTACGTACAAACCTGACCCAAGATACACAGAAATTGTCCATGGGCAGGTGAGTCAAGAATTGGGTCCAAGAGCATTTTAGGCTCATGATGTATCCCTTCTTCTGTGACTGTGCAAAGTGTTGGGATTTTGAAGGCAGCTGCACTTTGAAGTGATTACAATAGCTTTTTTTCTAGTAGTGTGACTTGTGTTGTTAAACCCATGCCACCAGGGATGGCATGTAGGTATATACCGTGCTCACTGTGAGTTCAGTTTATTAACTGTCTTTACATATAGATGGTTCCACAAGTACTTAATCACCAATGAGCCACTTGTAAGTGCTACTTATCTCACTGGTTTACCCTTTTCCTTGATTTCTGGAAATATTTAGTTATTTTGTATTGCTATTAATATCAGTAACATTATAATAATTATAATGTCCATAATGATAATAACTTTAATATTGATTTCATTAATAAAAATGATAATGATAATTTGATTAAAGAAAAATTAATATCCTATACTTGAAGAAAGGTGAAATTAGGTGAGGTCACAAGGTCTACTAATTCTTGATGGCTAAGCACTTCTGGAGCCTTCTGTATGCAGAGACATTTCTCACAGCAATACTGCAGTGAACACTACATCTTCCTGGTGGCAATAGGTTATTGTGCTTGGTTTAACTTGCTTTCAGAAATTGACCTGTTATGGGGATTTTCTTGAATCACCATATATTTATATTGGTGATTTTCATTCTTTTCATTTGAATGGCAGGGAAAAAAATAATTGTTTTCCAGGCATGTGCTCATTTTTATGGAATCAAAGTATGTTTGTACCTAACAGTGTAATAAGTGATTCACATGATGATATTAATGTGAATGTTACAGCTCATTTAGAAAAATAATGATAGAATATAAATCTGCAGATACTTGGTCAGTGTTGGAAATTGTGGTGTACTTTTATGACTTATTTTGTTGGGATTCTTTCATGTGGGAATGATATAAGTTTGATGATTTTCTGTCATGAATTATGTGATACAGGCTGGATGTCATACATGTTCAGAAAGCTTTATTTTTATTCATTTATTTATTTATTTATTTTATTATTATTTTTTTTTTTTTTTACAATGTCAGGCAATGAAATGTAATTTTCGAATTATTAGAGTTGAAAACAAAATTTCTACCATACCCTCTTGTTAAAAAATATGAAAGTTGACTTATAAAGTCATTTCTGTTTATTATTTTACTTTATGATCATAATATCATTGTTTTATTACATGTGCTTTGCTCTGTTTATTTTTGTAATTTTGTCTACCTACCAATCCTTTCCAGCCCAAGATATTATTGCCATCGTTAGTGCCGGGTGAAGAAGTAGTGTATGAAGGCTTGAGGGTTTACCTACTTCCGGATGGGAGAGAAGATGCTACAGGTGGTAGTATTGGAGGCCCAATACTGTTGCCAGCTGAAGGAGCACTGTTCCTCACCAACTACAGACTCATATTCAAGGGTCTGCCTACAGACCCATATGGTGAGTTGGTTCTCTTCATGTTTGTTTGTTCTGATGAAGTACAGCATAATGATTTGTTATTTAATCTTTTTTGCATTTTAAATCTACCTTCTGTTTCCCTCAGCTTGCGAACAAGTTGTTGTAAGATCTATGCCAGTCTCCTCCATCACACGAGAGAAGAGAGTCCCTGCCAATCAGCACCCAGGACCCATGGATCAGTGGCTGAGTGAAGGCCTCCAGATACGCTCAAATACCTTCCAGGTATAACATGCCATAGTTTGTATATGCTACTGTTGAATGAATTGATAGACTTACTTATTTTTAAGCATTGCTTGTTGCTAGAACAAGAAAATTACATTATATACAGGAGGACTTCAATTGGATTTGTTTTCCTTTACTCTTGGATAAGACTGCACAAGTAAAATCTTCCTTTCCAGTTAATCAAAGTCGCTTTTGACGAAGAGGTCTCACCTGAAAGCATAAAAACGATGCGCAAGATGATAAACCGGCTACGACATCCACCATACATAATGAATCTCTTTGCATTTGTGGGCCCAGTCATGTTCCACAAACGCCAAGTAGACAACAGAAAGATAAGCCAGGATATGGAACGTTAAGGTGTGTATCATTTAGTGTGATGGTTGTGATTGAGAAATAAGATAGATTTCAGATTCCAAAGCCTTTTATGTTATTCTTATCTGAGAAGTTATTATTAAGCCAATTGGCATGGATGGCATGAATATATGCCATGTCCACTGTAATATGAGTTTATTTATTGCATTTACACACAGATGGCTCTCACAGTGCTTAATCACCAATGTGTCAGTTATTAGCCCTACCTATCTCACCTGTTTATCCTTTTCCTTGACTTTTGGAAAGGGTGTTTCGTATTATTTCATTGTCTTCAATCTTACGAAGATTTTAATAACAATTTAATTTAATAACAATATTGATATCAATTGTATTAAAAAGAAAAACATTTTCCCACCAGTTCAAGGGATAGGGAAATCAGGTTCGGTCACTAGGGCCTACTAATAGACTCCTTGCTGACTGAGCACCCTGTGGAGCCATCTGTATGTAACAAAATTCACTAAAAACTATAGGGGATAGGACATAAATCCGTGACGGTTGGTTTAATACTTCTGGTGAGTGGATGTATTTATAAAGATACCAATAATTTTCAGACACATGCTCTCTGGAAGCAAGTGTGTACATAATACATTTTAATAATCAAATAAATCTTTATCACAGAGGTTTTGCCAAGAAGACTTAATGAAGACCGCAAAGGTAGCTGGCCTGAAGTCTGGTAAGGGTAACAAACGGAACAAGTATCACTTCCCGAGCAACAACAAGTCAATGACCTCTCCAGGGAGGATGAGTTTAGCCCAAATGGCCAACATGGACCTCAGCAATGAGAACCTGGCCATTGATGATGATCTGTCCGGTAAGTCTCATTTAAGATGTTTTTCTTCTTCTTAATCATGTCCTTGTAATCTTTTCTCCTCACGTTTCTCTTTCAGTCCCCACTCAAGGAATGATGTACATAATTGTTATTATTGCTTGCTCAGCCTGGTTTAGAAGTCTGCCTCTTAATTTTGCAGTCCAGTGTGTCCTTTTGCAATGCCACCTTCATCTCCACCACTCTCTATCTGTTTCTACTTTACCCTCTTCTTCCTTACCTCCTTATTCTTATTTTCTTTATCTTTTTCTTCTCACTTCTCCTCTTCATATTGCTGAAACAAAAGGAAATAGACAAGTTATGCTTTGTTCCTTCTCAAAAAGTTTCCCTTAAGCTGAAGGTTAAGTTTGAATGATGGCCAGCATATAATATATTAATTATATAATATATATATATATATATATATATATATATATATTATATATATATATATATATATATGTATATAAGTATATATTATATAGATATATATTATATATGTATAGTATTATGTATAAAGATATATGTATATTATAGTATATATATGTTTTATATATATGTATATATGTATATATGTATCTATTGTATTATATATATATATATATATATATATATTATATATATATATATGTATATTATATATATATGTATAAATATAATATATAATATATATAAATATATATATATATATAATATATATATATATATAATATTATATAATATATATATATATGTGTATATGTATATAGGTGTATATATATATATATATATATATATATCTATATATATATATATATTATTATATATATATTATATATATATATATATATATATATATATTATATATATATATACATATACATATATATATATACATATATATATATATAGAGAGAGAGAGAGAGAGAGAGAGAGAATAACATATTTATTTTTGTATATGTATATGCCAAACTCGAGCTGGCTACGAGATGTCTGTTGGCCCCCATGGCTTAGGAGCTGATCCCAGCATTGAGAACAGCCTCCTTCTCTAGGACTTTGCTAGGTCACAGAGAATGAGGATTTCTGGCTCTTGGTATCAGCACTCGTAACCTGCATCACTGGACATGGTATAGCGATACAGGTACTGTGGCCGATGAGATCGGCCACATTCTTGTTAGCACTCTATGAAGGATCCTTCAAAATTGCAGGGTTTACCAGAGAGCCGAATTCTTTGGCACTGACCATAGGCTGGTAGTGGCTACCTAAGAGTCCACTTCAGAAATCCTCATCCCTTCAATGACCATTCTAGCATGTTTCACTTGGACAGATTAACCCATAATTGATGGGTAGCATTCATAGAGGCCGGGGCCTCGCTGCCGGGGGCTTATATCGTCGCCCGAGCATGCGCGACCACTCATGCCAAATACCAGCATCCCATGCCGTTTCTTCGTAATACTACGAAGATATGTTTGTATTTTCAATTTCATTATTTTTTACAGTCTCTACTTGCCAAACTTCCTGATAAATTGAGACTGAAGGGTATTTTTGTTGTTATATAGACTCATAGTTGATCATTATTCGGTCTATAGTCCGAATAAAAAAGCAGTGTGTGGCATCATGGAGTTGAAATTGTCGGTTTGTTGCATTTTTTTGTTTGTTGCATGGTAAAAATGAGAAAGTGTTAGAACCGACTTAATCACACTTTCACTGGCAAAAAAATAATCTTTTGCCGTGATGGCATGGCATGTCCATGCATACTCTATGGCATGTGCGTACGTGCCCCCAGCAGATGGTCCCGCCATGCCATGGCATGTACGTACATGCCACCCGTCGGCAAGGGGTTAAGGCCTTGAACAACACGTAGCTTTGTCCTTCTGCATAGGTACCAGCATCTCTAAATGTTCATATTGACTGAGTTTCATGGCTCCTGCTGCCAGACCAATCCGTCAACTAACTTTTTTGTCTGACAGCCCAGATATATGGACTACGTTGCAAAGCTCTCTGTGACTACAAGAGATGCTGATATTTGCATGAGTGGTCGCGCATGCTCGGGCGACGATATAAGCCCCCGGCAGCGAGGCCCCGGCCTCTATGAATGCTACCCGTCAATTATGGTTAATGCTGTTAATTTTGCTCTATTGAAGCAAAACCTGGACGCTATCTAGTGCCTTGCAGTCTCATCCTGACACCTTTTGTAACTAGATTCTTCACTGGATCATGGCGTACAGCTGGCAGGACCATTTGTCCAACCGACGGCTACACCATGAGACTGGCATGGGACCCGTTACTTGCATTAGCCATACTCAGGCTAAATGAGCACCTAGCTTGCTTCCCTGTGGATAACGCTGCCCATCAGTTTGTGTCTCTGCAAGACAATCCTGGGTAGAGGAGGTCTGTGAGACGACCTAAGAGGTCATGGCTTGAGCAGCTCAACATGACCTGTTGCAAGGAGTTAGAGATGGGCCAAGGGCATGTCTGGAGTCTCACCATGAGGGACCTTGGTGGCTGGAAGAAAAGGGGTGGATGTCGGCATTAGCACCTTGATGATGATGATGATGATGTGTGTGTGTGGGTGGGGTTTTATGTGTGTGTGTGTGTGTGTGTGTGTGTGTCTGTGTCTGTGTCTGTATGAAGAAAGCAGTTGGAAAATAAGTACATGGGGGATTCAAAAAAATTGTGGAAAAAGTCCATAACTAAAAATCTTTTGGAAGGATTTTGATTTCAGTGCACCTAAACATTCTTGTACCAATGTGTTATAATGTGCTCAAAAAACCCCTTAACCCATCACCACCGGGTAACAGAAATCCCTGAGCATGATGCATACAGGCCTACCCTGCAGACAGATTTGTTATGATGCCAGTACACCCTTTTTGTATGGTTAAATGAAGTAATAATGCATTACTGCCAGTTGGAAGTCAGACACCATTCAAGCAACATGGAATCCTGCATAAACTCAAAAAGGAAAACATTAATTGGGAAACTCAGTTGGGAGAATAGGCAAATCATTGACACTCTGGAGCAAGTTTATGGTAACAGTGCCCCAAAGATATCAACAGCCTACAAATGGATAAATCTTTCAGAAATGGAAGAAATGAAATTGAAGATGAGCCCTGCAGTGGCAGGCCATCAATGTCAGTTTGTGAGGAAAGAACTGATGCTGTTAACGACATGATGAAAAAGATAAATGAATAACCATTGAAACAGTAGCAGACAAACTCAACATCTCTGGGTTCTGCACAGACAATTCTGGTGGAGAATTTGGGCTAAGCAAGCTCTCCGCTAGGCTGTTGTGCCCAGATCAACAGCAAACAATGGTAGATTTTACAATGGAAAATTTGAACAAGTGGGATGAGGACTCTGAAGCTTATTGTGACAGGGGATGAAACATGACTCTACCAATGCGATCCCAAGGACAAAATTCAGTCAAAACAGTGGCTGCCCAGGGTGGAAGCCCAAAGCAAAATATGAGCATTCAAGAGGAAAGGTCATGGCCACTGTCTTTGGGATGCAGAAGGGATTTTGCTGGTTAACTTCCCCAAGAGCAAGAAAACAGTTATGTCTGCTTATTATGAATGCATTTTGAGAAAACTGTCAAAAAAAATCTCAGAAAAACAACCCTGGAAGCCACATCAACATGTTCTTTTCCCACCACGACAATGCACCCGCTCACGGCGCTCAGCAGACAAGAGCTGTGCTATGTGGATTTGGATGGGAAATCGTCTAACATCCACCTTACAGCCCCGATTTAGCCCTATCTGACTCTTTTTGTTTCCAAACTTTAAAAATAATGAAAGGTACCAATTTCCTATCGGTTAAAGATGTAAAAAGAGCTGCTTTCACGTGGTTCAGATCACATGACCCTCAGTTTTACTCAGACAGACTTAAAGATAGTATCAACAACGCTTGCAGAAGTGTATTGACCTTAAGAGCATATGTTGAAAAAATAAACATCATAACTAAAACTGTTTTTTCATACTGTCCTTTTTCCACGAACTTTTGAAGCCCCTCTTTAAGCAGCGGTCAGGTATTTTAAGTATTTAAGGAAATTTTTTTCCATATAATTCTCTCACATAACTGAGAACACAAGAAAGTACCCTTTTTCCAATGTTTTTGTTGTTTTTTCTCTGATTATGTTGGCAGTTGTTCTTAATTTTCACACTTTCGGAAAATTAATGTGAGCCTGTGATAGCAGAAGCACTATTTGTTAACTTTAACATTAACTTGCCCTTTTATTGTACAATACATTTTTTGCCTTGTTTGGCTCTGCATCTTTGCATAGTCACTATCGCCTGTATAGCGGTAGAACCATACTAGTTTCTTATATTGGGGGATAATTTCTTACCTGTCTGTATGGAAGTCAAAAAATTGTGGTTGGCTTCCTCAGGTTGAATAAATTCATATGTCATCTTTATCCTGTATTTTATCAGAAGTTTATCCAAGAAAAGTGTAAATAAAGTAATGCAAGTAATATTTATGGTAAGGCTTGGATTCTTTAAGGCATAACTTATTCAAGATCTCTGGTGCCCATTTAATGCATGGCGTGCACTATTTTTTCTTTTTGATCCTTCCCCAAGATATACAAGTATTGCAATGTATTAGTGTTATTTTATCAGCTTATTTGCATGTACAGGCATGCATTATCATATGATTATATTTCTTGAAATAATTTACCAGATATCTCATAAATATCCATGTAAGATTAATAAGAAT
>NC_051401.1:37785698-37798198 GCF_015228065.2 Penaeus monodon | reverse complement strand
ATGTTGTAAAAAAATGGCTGATCAATGTATTTCATTGTTGTAGTGGTGTAATGTAACAGTTATATGCTAGCACTGGATCAGATTGCATTTACTTATAACATGCAGATAATTGTAGAATTATTTAGCCTAACGGTATTTTAGAGCACTTGACTGAGTATTGGCATTGCGGACACTAGCAAATTTGCTGTTGCTAAAGTGAAAAAGGCCATAGCTTTGGAGTATGTCCTTGAATCATGTGACCAAAGATTCTCTCATACAAGAGTGACTCTTAAGGCATGATTCATTACATAGTTTCAAAACTGTGTGCTTTATCTTTTGCTGACACTTTCTTTGAAGTTTTCTTTTTCATTTCATGCTTATTTTTTGAAGCTATTTTTGCAGCTTTGCTAAATCTTGAATATATAGCACAGGCTTCAACAAGAGCTTTTTTTGCACTATCCACATAACACAGAACATTTCAGTAGTTTTCTAAATTCAGTCACTGAAACTAATTTGTAAATACACTATGTAAGACACACAAAAGGCTCAGTGCTAGTAAATAGAGGATATTTTTACAGTACTGTACCTATAGAGCATGAAACTGTTTTGGTGTAGAAGGCCTTCAGTGTGGTTATCTGAAGCTCAGCTATAGCATGAAGGATGTGAGATAAACATATCAGTAGAACCTTGCATAGTGAAGTGCGTACATTGCTTTGTTTATGCATTTCCTGCATATGCTTTTTTGTGTGTTCCCTTCTTAATTGTGTGTGATGAATATTTGGAAATTTCTGTTGAATTACTTAAAATGAAATTGTTTTCTTGTAAATAAAAGGTCTAAATTAAAAGACAACATTTGATTGTGTTAAACTAGTTATGATAATGATAATAGTAATGCAGTAGTGTTTATTTAAAGCAAGGTTTTGCCGTATGTTTCTAGCACAGTACTGTTTAGCCTTGTGCAATATGTTCAAGTCCTCTTGTCATGACTGCTTGATCATGGATTTTCTAATTTTATTTAATGAAAATTTAGTTTTTTATTTTTATTTATTTATTTATTATTTTTTCCATCACTAAACCTTGGGAGTGACTAAAGTACCTATTTCTGGTGGCTGTTTAACTGTCAGCATTTACTAAGCATTCCTTTGTACCATCCTTTCTCTTGTGTCTTGTTTGTTCATGTTACACTTTTACGAAAGGGATCACGGAGTTCTAGATAATTTTTAGTTCACGTTACTTCTATTCAACAATTTATTAATAGAATTTGATTAAGAGATATATCTTGGAGTATCTTTTATATCTTTTCCAAGTTTACATGCTTCTTATTTTTCTTTTCTGTTTTGAGTTCATTACTGGTTTCAGTAGTTTGGGGAGTTTTAGAGGATTACTGTCTAAGTATAAATTCCAAACTAATAATATTACATTTTTAATTAATTTATTTTTGATGATGTGCATATAATATATATATATATATATATATATATATATATATATATATATATATATATAATACATATATATATATATATATATATATATATATAATATATATTATATATATATATATGATATATATGATTGCAGTTTTTTTGAAGAAGAAAACATACATATCATTACAGATTAATCTTGTTTTTCCCATAGTTTAGCTCTTTGTCTTCATTTTTACTTCATAGAAGAAAAGTCTTATCATAAAAATGAGGAAAATATTTAATCAGGATGATACATGTACTTCAGCTAAAGATTTGGGGTATGACAAAAAATTCTGTTAATGTTTTTTACATACATTTCCTTTTTTTCCCTCCATCTGTCTCTCCTCTTAAAAACTTATGATACCTATGCCACAAAAGTGCTTGTCCTTCTCTTTTTATCCTGTGCCCTTGTGTCCACAACATAGTTTTTGCTAGCATGTTTTGCCGCTCCTCACTCCCCACCCACCTCCCCCTCCTCCTTACCTCCGGGCAGCCAGTCACTCAGTCAGGTCTCACAATGGCCTGCTGTTGTTCTTATGACCCACCCACCTGCCCATTTCATCAGGACAAGCGGGGCAAGGGGTATAGGGGAGGAGGTGTCGGTGGGGCTCCCTGCGTGGAGCACGACCAGGTGTGCCGTCCAGTGGGGTTAGAGGGACTTAGGGACCTCCGCCACCACCCCACATCCACCCCGGCCCTTCGTTCCAGCATCAACACGGGGCCAAGGCTCTCCGTGGGGCTCAAGGATATGGGAACAGAAGCCCTTCAATCCTTCCACAAAGCTGCTCTCTATGTGTTTGGAGAAAAAAACACAAATTAAGGTGGGTGTCTAGAGGTTTGGTACTGTACAATATACTACATATAACAATAAATACAATCATCATTAATGTGCTAATATAGCAACACTATGAGAGACAAAGTTTTATTGATGATGATTTTAATAACAGTGGTCATAGCAATAGAAATATCAGTAGCAAATAATGATAATAGTTATATATGATAATATTAAAAGAAGCTACGAATATAAAAATAAGAATGATAATGATGATAATGATAATAATAGGAATTTTACTGATAATGATGATAATAGAGTTAGTCATCATCTACATCAAAACTGGTGTTAATGGAAATTTATTATGATAATGATCATTTTAAAAGCGTAATAATAATGGAATAAAAGGATAACACAATAGAGATCATAATTATTGAAAATGGACTACATAAGCACTAATTTTTATGCAGTAATTTTGATTGTTTATAGAAAGTGTAAAAGGGTTGCTTTCAAGAAATCTGTATTTGAGCTAGTGAAACACCAGTTTTGCTCTTCGATAGTTCAGTAGGGCTAACTTTCAGTGGCTCCTACCTTATACCTTGCAGATATGTGTGTTATTACAGTATATTAATTACCGTGCTATATTTTCTGATAGCATATTTATAACACTTCATATATACTTTTCCAAAAATGCCATTATTTGATCATTTATAAAAGGTAATATTTTATTTCCATTTTGAATAACAGCAATTTGACATCTTGGAATCCCCTTTTTTAAAAACAAAAATCAGTCTGCATTTAAATGTTGTTATCATTCTTATAATCTTTATGAAGGTAATGTTAAGAAAAATCAACATTTATGTTGTAGTAACAGTGAGTTTTATAACCATGATGATAGTTTGATATTTACGATAATGATGATTATAATTATGATGAGAGTAGTAATAGTTACTATGAGGAAAATATTTTTGAAAATAATAACAACCAAAATGGTAATAAGATGCGACAGTGATAATATAAATGAAGAAAAATAATTTTGATAATAGAGTCTATTGATGTTATATATTATATATAATATATATATATATATAAAAATTATATATTATATATATATATATATATATATATATTTTAATAAAATATATATATATATATACACACACACACACACACACACACACAAGAAATTATGTAGTTTTTTTCATAAATGAAATTTTCATAAAATATTTTGAATACCATTCTTTTAAGAATGATATTAAAAGTATATGGGAATAGGGCAGGGAGGGTGGGGGAGGGAGCTCAAGGTCGGCATGAAGAAAGTAAGCCATGGTCAAAACTGTTTTACACATGCTTGGGTACAGAACCAGCATTGCTATATTAGAGGTGATATGGTAAAAGTATATTGTCACAGGGAAAATCATTTAAACAAGAAATTACTTTAAACTATACATTAGATATTTAGTGAAATTTTTATTATATTTTACTCTATGGATGCCTGCTATGCAGGTGTCTAGAGATCACAACTGAACAGTTATTTAGATATTGTTACACTTCCTCTTTTAAGCAAATGCTGGTTTTGTCTTGAATTATTTTAGTTCAGATTCCTATGTTGGTTCTTTCATGGCTACTTGTGTATCAAATATTATTTTATGTAATTATGTATTAAACAGTAATACTTTGTTACCAGGTGTAAAGGATACTTGTCAGAGCCTGTGTTTGAAAGTGATACGATTCTTCACTTGTGTCCAGCTGTGTAGGTTGATACAGGGATACATATGTAATATGGATATGCATTTGTGTAAATGGATGTACATACCTACATGGATGAACATGTAGATGTACTTGTTTTTGTACATTGATTTGCTTGTATGTTCATAGATATGCATGCATGTACTTGTATTAGTGGAGCAGCCACGTGTGATTTTGAACTAAAATCATTCAGTTGGTGATACCAGCATGAAATTTGGTGTGAATGTGCTATGTAGGTCATGTTTTGAAAAAAAAGTGCTAGCCTTCAAAAATTCCAATATGGCGGCCATTATTTCCAAGATGGCCACCGGGTTAATGGAAAACAGTGGAAAACCATAAAAGCGCTCAATGTTTTACATCTTGGGTGTAAAATTATTGACGTATTTGCCTTCTTTGGAGTATCTCTGGTGCATTAGGTAGGTTTCCTGCACAAATAAATACTATTTATACCCTCATAGCATCAAGGGACAGTCATAAATACCATTGCTGTCTGCCTAAAAGTCCTCAGTAAATAAACACAGTAGTAGATTAAAAAATTGTTAGTAAAATAATAAATAGTAAAATAAATAGTAGATGAATAATTCATTGTTGCCCTTAAAAGGACTGCTAAGCCGGGGTGGTAAAGGATGAGCTCCTTTTTATCTAAAAAGTACCCCAACGGCCTGCGTACCACAAAGCCTCTGACAGTCAGTCCCACCCTAGCCTTCTCGCGGCAGAAGTGATATTGCAGATAGTGGTGGTGCGTAAGGCGGGTGATGGCGCCTAAAAACATTTAGCGCAGGGTAGATGAAGCTCAAAAGCCGGGAAAAGGCAATTCATCTAAGAGAAGGAAAACTCTGAAAATAAACCTAGCAAATTTAATGGTGGCAAGTCAAGTAAAAGATGTATGTCGCCCACTACCAGGGCACACTGGTGACAGACACTGCTGTGAAACTCAGCATGGGGTTCAATATCACTAAAACTCTGGGTTTAGTATCCCAAATGCTATCTAATAAGCCCTAGAGACATTAGATAGCCGCACCTGAATTGTCAGCTGTGCCAGCGTGGGAGAGCCGAGCCAAGGATCGCAGGGCATTCAGTGTTATCCGGAGGGTGTATAGATCAGACGGGACAAATGATTTTGGGATGAACGATCGGGTTAGGTTTAGGGCAGTAGCCCGACCTAACTGTATCCCTTTACAGCAAAGTGGAAAAGAGTTGGTAAAGGATAAACCCTCGATCGGGTTAGGTGTAGGGCAGTAGCATGAACCTAACTGTATCCATACAGCAAAGTGGACAAGAGGTGGTAAAAGGATAAACCTCGGCCTATTGCCAATTTGAAGTTTATATGATGGATGCAGATTCCAGGCGGAAGACTGACTGGAGTAAATGTTGCCTTTGTCAGGAAGACATAAGCAATGAAAAACTTATTTCACCACTTAGTACATTCCAAAGGAAAACAAGACTGTGGGTGGATACACTAACATCGCACAAAATGTACCACAGTTCATGCCATCAACGATATGCCAATATTGTTTAGTCCAGCAAGGCTGGATGAAGGTGATGGCATAGAAGCCACGCTGATACAAAATAAAGCAAAGTATCACAATAGCTGTAGACTGTTATTCAATAAAAAACTAAACTAGAAAAAGCACCCGAAGAGGAGGAAGATTAAACCCCCAGCCATCAGGTGGTGCAAAGGGGAGTCCTTTGGTAAGAGACGAGGACCCCAGACCCTCCTAAAGTACAGTGCTTCATATGTGAAGAAGAAGATCAAATATTGAATTTAAGACGAGCGATGACGTGCAACTAAATGAAAAGACGAACCAATGTGCCCAAGACACTAAACCATGGAAAGCTCCTTGCAAAGTTTAAGTGCCATGACGTCGTTGCTCAAGAGATGAAGTATCACCCACGATGCCCTTTATGGAGTTATACAATTTGGAGAGAGCATACCTCAATGCAATCAGCAAGAGGAGAAGGCAACAGACGAGGAAACGAATCATATCCTGTAGCATTCTCAGAACTTGTCATCTACATAATGGATAGCAAAGTGACCAATATAAAGCCCAAAACCTTTGTATTTAGGGTGGCTGATCTAGCTGCACTATACAAGAGCCCATTTGAGCAATTGGGTGTGGACTCACCAGATGTCAACTCGACCAGGTTAGGAGCAACTACTCGGAAGAATTCCTGATCTTGTAGCTCACAAGAAAGGGCGTGATGTCCTTTTAGCATTCAAAGAAGACGTAAGCACGTTTTCTCAGATACTAGCAAATATAGTGGGAAACTATTCACCTGGCTAAAGCGCAAATATCATCCCTCGAGAAATGCTTGACCACAAGACTAATTCAGCAAAGAGTTCACTGACCAGTCTGTGGAAAGCTGTTCCTAAATCTCTACTACAATTTGTGTGTAGCATTGAACGTGGTGTAGACATCAGATCACATCTGACACATAGAGTAGTAAAATCAGATTTAGCTATTGCACAACTGCCCGCAATACAACTGCTACTCGAAGTTTAAGGAGGGGTCGAAAGCACATAGACATTCAAAAGACCCAAAAAACACCATTTTCTGTATATGTCGGGGTGAAAGTGTTTGCTAAGACAAGGAAAAGGGGGCTGATTGACAAGCTTCACGAGAATGAAATCAGCATATCCTATGACAGGTGTTGTAAATATCAGGCCAGTTAGGGAAACTGTTGTAAATCAATACATGGAAAATGACATTGTGTGTCCACCAGTATGTAGTATATGTCATTTGGCGGCTATCTTGTAAAAAAGCTGCCCAATTGGACCCTCAGAATGATTAGTGGTGGTCCCCACATCAAAATCAGGCAAAGGGAACTCATCAAGTATCTTAGTTTAAAAACTTTATTTGCACGTTTGTACTGCAATATTTTGTCTTAAAAAGGACCATATGGCGGCCATCTTGGAAAACGACCGCCATATTGGAATTTCAGATGGCTAGCACTTTTTTTTCTCAAATAAAATACAAAATAAATAATTATGCCAAATTTATACTTGTATCATCAAATGAATGATTGTTTCCACTTATCTGCCCCACTATATGTGCATCAGAGTGAAGGAAAGGGGCAAATTGACATTTGTGTGTGTGTGTGTGGTTTTTATTACTCGGCACTACATTATCAGTTAGCCCTAGGTATAGAAATAACATGAGAAAGTAATAATGAAGTCAATATCAACCATTCCTCCCAGTTAATTGATGCTATACTCAGCAAATTTCCTTTTTTATAATAATTTCAGTAAAACCCTCATGAAGGATTGGGGAATATCATTTTGAGAAACTCTTGGCCAATTATTTGACACAGAAAGCAAAGTAGCTTATGAAAAAAATAATCTAACAAGCAGTTAGTAGGTGTTGCCTTATGCCTATTTACTCTTTTGACCTGTTTCTAGTTTTTGGAATATCAAATATCCAAAAATAGTATTATATCAAAGAAAACAAGAATCAGTTGAGCTTTTTGGCCCAACTTAGTTAATTACTACTGCTCTTTTTTTCCAGTTTTTTACCATAATTCCTACACTATTTGACCAGTTTAGAACAAACTAGAGATTTAAGAGGTGGTAGTGGATAGAATAGAGGGGTGTGTATGAGAAATCATTGAAAATTGATCTTGAAATAAAGAGGTGGAAGGTCACCCAGGACACCAAGGACCAAATCAGCTCCTGCCAAGAGGATATAATTAGGAAATAGGTTTATTACAATGGCACCTGTATGTATCCTTGTGCACCTGAGTTCCTGTGAGGAGAGAGAGAGAGAAAAATATCCGAAAGAGTAAGAACAAATTTCTTTAGGAATCTGATCAGGCTGTTTTTTTTTTTTTTTTTTTTTTTTTTTTTTTTTTTTTTTTTTTTTTTTTTTTTTTTTTTTTTTTTTTTTTTTTTTTTTTTTTTTTTTTTTTTGGGAGCTTGGATCAGATGTGGTTTGAAGTATATTGTAGTTCTCCTGAGTAATTTCACAAAAAATTTTAATATTTGTGCATGTATACCTTTTCTGGAATTTGTGTTCTCATTTCATTTTCATTTGATTTTACTTTGTAGCTTCTTGTATTTTTTGTTTCTTTTTAGGTTAACAAAAGAGTGGAATGCGAATAACAGTGTGTCCACAAAATCAGTGACAAAGGAGTGAAAATAACAGATAATGGGAATCCCATATTAACTGATTTCATGCTATGCCTGTTGTCAGTTTTTATTATTTATTTCTGATTTTTTAAGATTAAAAAAAAAAACAATGCAGTTTAAAATTTAGATTAAAAACCCCATATACACTGATACCAGTACACGGCTAAGAATGATGTTTCAAAAGCTCAATGTTTGTTTATCAGGGCATCAAAACAGATGCTTACCACAAGACAGAGTTCATCCCCGTTGAATACACAGAGGGCGCCAAATCAAGTCCTCTTTAAAGAAACTGATGAGAGCCTGGTACCCTCCTCTCCAGCTGCTGACAAGAACAGTCCTTCTTCAGGTAGGTCTCCCTTTCCTGGGCATCATTTGTTCTGTAAGTACTGTGTAAATTATCTTAGTCTCCATATTGTCAGAACTTGTAAATGACTCATGAAGGCATATAGCTCATAAAACCCAAATTTAGCGTGGATGGTATCAAGTTATGATAGACCTTTTAATTGATTTTAAGAAAATTGTCAATGAATCTGAATATGTCATTATTCCTCTGAAGATCAGCCAATTTTGCAAATCTGAATGTATTGGAGGCCTGGTCTCCTTTTGTGGCCCAGTAGACAAAAAAACATTTTCCTACCATGTGCCAGCACTTGGAATCTAACCCAAAAAACTGATAACACCTCAAAAAAACATTTGGAAAAACAGTAAAAGATCACTATAATACCTGTAGTTATTTTTGTATTTATCTATTTTTTATATATATATATATATAGTATATATATATTTTATATATTATATATATATATAATATATATATAAAATAAAATATAATATTTTTTTTTTTTTTTTTTTTTTTTTTTTTTTTTTTTTTTTTTTTTTTTTTTTTTTTTTTTTTTGTAAAAGAGATGATTTTATCTGGGGCACCTAATATTTTTTCTTTATGTAAAATGGTCATTACTATTAATGAGGATGATTAAAATAGTTAATCTTATGTGCGTGTTTTATGAGACAAATCATACATTTTATACTCTATAACATGCAAAGAAATCAACTTGTTATCTAAAACTTTTTTTTATGATCATATGAGTGGAAGCAAGGTAGGCTTTTCTAGGACGGTCCCCTTAACATGTTATCCTGGTTCAAGGGTCCCCTCCCCCCCCCCACCCCTTCCTGCATCATTAATAATTTTTGAAATTTTCCTCACAGAGCAATTGAGAACAGTGAATGGTTGAATCAGCTGGAAACCCTCCTGCAGGTAGCAGGGGCCATTGTTGACCTGATTGATTTGTTGGGAGCATCAGTTATGCTTCTCCTAGAGGATGGAGGGACTTCACTGCTCAGGTAATTGACTGGCTTTTCTTGAGGATTGAGATGTATGTCATTCAAAATTCAGCTGAAATGGTGATTGTCATCAAAAATTACCAAAGTAATTTGTCCTTTTTGATATTTACAGACAGTACTCCTTAGTGAAGAATAGGCAATAGCTGTAAATTCTCTTACATGAAGTCATACTGTGATTATGATCAGGTGTTATTGTTTTAAAAAATCTTTCAGGTAACCAGCATTGCTCAACTCTGCTTGGATCCATACTACCGCCGATTGAAGGGTTTAGAGTCCTGATTGAGAAAGAGTGGGCTTGCATTTGTCATCGATTCAATCATCGCTCAAATCTCCTCCAGGGATCCAAGCTAGGGGCTTTGCTCCTATATTCCTTCAGTTTCTAGATGCTGTCCATCAGGTAAAAATTTCTTTTGGCTGATATCATGTATACTGTTAATTTTATGAATTTCAACATTGCCTTGTATTGATGTCATTGTTGAAATTTATCTTGTTATAAAATTATATGGGTTAGTTTGTGTATGTGAGTGCCAGTCTGTGCTTTTTGGGTAGTATGCTTTTCATGAGACATTACTTTATGAATGGCATTCAGTGCTGTTTTTCAGAGCATTTTTTTTTCCTCAGATCCAGCGGCAGTTTCCTTGTCTTTGAATCAATGAATACTACCTCCGTTTTTTGGCTTACCACTATGTGTCAGCTCGTTTCCGCACATTTCTTGAGTGATTCAGAGCTAGAGAGAGCAGAGTTAGGCATCATGACAGAGGAAGACAAGCGAGGTTCCTTGTCAAGACACCACAAAGGCTTAGTGAGCATCGCAGGATGATGACATTATCCAGGGTCTGTAGGTTGCATGGGTATAAGCTGATAGAGTTGTGACATTCAAAGTTGAAGAACTAAGAAATAGAACATGGGTATGTGAGAACCTCTTTTTCTGTTTTGTATTTTATAAGAAGATCAATATTTATACCTATTCCAGGAGGGAGGATATCATCACCAGGTTCTTCAGGACACTTAGGCACATCTGTATTTGACTACATAGAGAAGCACAGCGGTCGACACTCCAGCTTTTACAATTTCCTTTATGTTGGAGACAGAATTAGTGATTCTGCAGTATGTATTTTAATGTTTGTGCATTTATACATTTATTCAATTAGCCTAAAATTTGAAGATACCAGCAGTTAGTTTATTGATATCATTATTATTCTAACAACTAATGAGAGAGAAAGTAGTTGTAAATAATACCACAGTCATGGCATAGTTGGCTCAAGTACACCTCCCAATGGTATGACAAGTTTTCTGCTCACAAGTGGAATGTAATTATATTATGACAAGTTTCCTGCTCACAAAGTGGAATGTAATTAATATTATGAGGGATATTGCCTTTGTACTAGGGATATTGCATGCATAAACAGTATCATTTTTAAGCAGTGTTTCACTGAAGTGAAAAAAAAATCATTTAAATTTAATTTTAAGCATTTAATTTGATTTAATGTTCCATATGATGGGATAGTTTCAATAATTTCAAGGAGAGTGAATATTTAATTTTCTTTTATTCTGGTTAAAAAAAAAAATAATAATAATGAAAATATAATATATAGACTATGCACCATCATACCCTGCCCTCATCATTTGGACTAATCATATATTCCCTACTGAAACACTAGATGCAAGCAGTAAAGTTGAACATAGTTAACTTTATCACAGCATGAAACAGACTGCAAATTCATAATTTTAGTCATTAGCATATAAAATTTGACTCACCTTTAAATGCTTTCACCAGCATATCACTTGCAAATTAAGAAGCTTGTCCAAAGCAAATAAAAGCTGCACCATGTACACAACCCTTTACTGGTTTTGCTTTTTGTCCCCTTTTGTTGAATTTACAGGAAGAAAGTTTTTAACTGTATTATTATAATTGGCATCATTTCTAACCCCATTTGCATGGTATTTCCTGGCACCAAACTAACACCCTGCATGCCAGAGATCTGAGCCAGCTGCTTGAATGAGAAATTAGAAGCACAGTAATATGAGTGACCCACTGTCTGTGCTCTTGACTAGAGTATAAATGTTGATTAGGAAATGAAGCTAAAGAGAGGCTGTAATCCTACTTCCGTCTCTCCTTGAAGACTCTCCGCCGGAACCAAATAAGCAAACAACTGTGATAGGACATCACTTATAATGAGTGATGGTTTCACCTTGATACATAGAACATCATTGGTATGAGGTGGATAATGATAATAACGATTGCTGTTATAAAGATTATAATAACAATAATAATGATATAGAAAGGAAAACTTTCTTCTTAAAATTCAAAGAATGGGATAAACAGGTAAGATCAGGTAGGCCTAATAATTGACTTCCTAGGGACTATGGGATTTTATAACCATTTGTGTGTAAAAGAGATTCATGAGGTAAATGTGGACAGTGCATATACTAAATATGAGTGAAGCTAATGTTGAAATTAAAGTTTAGTTTAGGCCTACTGCAATAATTTTTACTCAAAAGTACCAAACACTGATTTCATTCTTTAAAGGTATTGAGGCCAGTGAAGGAGTTGAGTGCACTTCAGCTGTGGAGTTACTTGATTGGGGAGGAACTACGCCATGGCCCTTCTTATGATCCTGAGGTACGCAGCCTAGACCGACAGCAAGAGGAGGAGGGCAGAAGCGCAGATGGCACAACCACCACTTCCCAACGCAGGATTGTTATTAGTGGTAAGTAATATAGATTTAGATGTGTGTGTGTGTGTGTGTGTGTGTGTGTGTGTGTGTGTGTGGTGTGTGTGTGTGTGTGTGTGTGTGTGGGTGTGTGGGTGTGGGTGTGTGTGTGTGGTACATATATATATATATATATATATATATAATATATATATATATATATATATGATCATATAATATATATAATATAATATTATATAATACATACATACATACACATATAATATATTATTATATATATATATATATAATATATATATTATAATATATATATATATATATTATATATATATATTATATATATATATATATATATAATATATATTATATATATAATTATATATAATTAAAAT
>NC_051401.1:37736259-37756259 GCF_015228065.2 Penaeus monodon | reverse complement strand
TTTGTATAATAATGAAGGAGTACGGCTGTGCCAAGGAGCGAGGTGTTGCTCCTTGGCTCCCCGCAGTGAGTCTACCTGTCATCTCCTACAGTGGTCTAAAGATGGTTATAGATCACGTGCTTAACATATGACAGTCATTGGTGATGAAAGGTAGTGTTACAACAATGCATAGCTCTTGTGGAAGGGGATAGACAATACAACATAGGAATGTCTAGTGTGGCAACGAGAGACGAATAAACAGGTAAAGCAATGGACATACTTATATGTATGTGTGTTTGTGGGAATATAGGGATGTGACAATACATAAGATTATACAAGGCATGTAGAATATAACAACAGATAAATAGAATAACATTGGCATACATATTTCAGTAACATCACATATATAAAGCTGGGTTACAGGGCATCCGGCCATAAAAGATATCTGTCAGAACCTGATCATGGCGACCCCATATAAGAATGGGACAAAGCTAAGAAAAAAAAGTCTATTTTGTGTTTTGTGTTTCCAGTCTCGACCCCAAATTTCGTTATTTCGTCGCGCCATCTTGTCACTGGTCTGGCCCTTGGCCTCTTTATATTATATACAACCCAGTCTGTTACTTTCTCTGTCCATTTGTTGTCCTGTCTCCGATGTATATGACCTGCCCATTGCCATTTTTTTCTTTTTGATGCTCACAAGTATATCTTTTGTCTGTTCCCTGATCCACGTCTTAGGATAGGACATATATATATATATATATATATATATATATATATATATAATATATATATATATATAATATATATATATATATATATATATATATATATGTATATATATATATATATATATATATATATATATATATATATATATGTGTGTGTGTGTGTGTGTGTGTGTGTGTGTGTGTGTGTGTGTGTGTGTGTGTGTGTGTGTATACACACACATACACACACACACACACACACACACACACACACACACACACATATATATATATATATATATATATATATATATATATATATATATATATGATTACCTAAAAGGTAACAACGGCACTCTCCGTGGAAAGGAACTGGGGACCCTACCACGTACTCACTCCAATATCATCACAACATGAAAACTACAATTAAGTATCATGCTGTGACCACGGCGTCTCAAACATGAACCTACCGAAAAAAAAAAAAAAAAAAAAAAAAAAAAAAAAAAAAATATATATATATATATATATATATATATATATATATATATATATATATATATATATATATATATATCTAGGTAGGACATAGTAGGGCACGAAATAAACACAAAATGACAGTCTTTCCTTTATTTACACAAGTTATTTACCCATACTCTTTTCTATAGGCACAATACAGGGGGAAAACCAGCATGTCACACTGCCCGATACAGCTTATAACAGGGCAACACAAAGTTTATCAGGTCACAAAGGCACACACGAGGTCTTCATAGGAGCAGCACCCAACCGCATCTCTCTTGGCTTGTTCCTCTGCTCCTCCGCTCACAGCCAGTTGCATCATGTTTGCCCAGGATCCTTTTCATGTTAACACATGCCCAGGTCATCCTTATCATGTTAACACATGTTTCGCACAGAGACAAAGACCCACTGGCGTAGCACTATCCCCCCCTATCAAGCAGACGACCCGTCTGCTCTGACATACCTAAACCTGAAACAAACTACAGAAAATTTAAATAAAATTAGTCCTCAGGAACAAACAAAATTCTTTCAAACAAAAGTAACCGTAATTGAAAATCAGTTCTCAGAAACACAAAAATCTTTCATCCAGCACGGCTTTCTTCACTCTCGCTGGGGTCGCTCTGGAGGAGGTGTGGGCGGCGGTAGATTGGCAGTGGCACCCAGAGGGGTATCTCCTGCCCCAAGACCTGGCTCATGGTCACCATTGACGTCTGCTGCATCGCCCTCACCGTCCAAATGCTCGTCCTCATCTCGGTCAGCGTCTGCCACGTCCTCATTGCCGCTACTGGGGCTAACGTCATCTTCTTTTTCACCATGGCCCCAGGAGTAGCGCCACAGCCGGTCCACATGGACAACAGACGGTCGTTTTCGCCCTCTGCGAATTCGATAGGTGACATCAGAGAGGGCCGCTACCACCAGGGGCTCAGTAGCTTCGGCGAGAGCCCTCGCTTCCGACGCGGGTTATGCTGCCACACTCTGTCGCCTATGTTGTACCTCACTTCCCTCATGCGCCGGTCATAGGTCTCCTTCATGGCATGGCCGGCTACCTTGAGCTTGCCACAAACTCGTCGGTGTACCTCCGCCAGGTTAGCGGCGCTCCGGTGCGCCAAGTCCTCGAGGAAGTCAGGCAACGGCTCCACATTCAACCAACTCCTTGCTCCCCGACGACTCTTCTGGATGCCCAGCTTTGCACCAGCTGGCACCTTCTGGGCCTTATCGGAGAAGTTAGCTACCAACACTGTAACTAACCCCTCCCCTGGTCCAACAAGGCTCCGCCCAACCGCTACGCCATCAGCCAGCTGCAGGTTTTGAATGGGCTCCACGAGGCCCTCTACTCCACGCATCACTCTTGACAGTCGACACCGGATTCTAGACTCTGTCCTGGGGGCAATGTACAGTCGCTCAGCCGTAACTACCTCTGCACAGCCAACCTCTGGAAGCAAGGGCATATCTTCACCGTGCACCCTCACCAGCTTCCATCCAAGGTCGACACACGCCTTACTCTGCGTCAGGTAGTCAAGGCCCAGCCAACAGTCCTCGTCCAGATCGGCCACATACACCGGCAGCCGCTGTACTATGCTGCCCACGCCAATATGAGCCTCCACTGGCCCCTTGAGCTGCACGCAATGCCCCGTGACACCACACAGTCTCTGTGGTGCATCTGGAAGTCGCATAGTGGCCAACATATCAGGCTGCACTAGAGTCTTCTCAGCCCCAGTGTCCACTGTCAGGCGGTATGGCTTCCCATCTACTGAGCCCTCCACCTGCATCGTGCTGGGTCGACGGCAGCTTACCCAAGTTGGGGCCTGGGAACCGAAGACGGCTGGGTTTCGGCCCCCTTCTCCAGCCTGTCCGAGTTTTCCGCCTGTACCACTTCCTTAGCCCTAGGACATGCACTCGGATGGTGACCATACCTGCCACAGTCCTTGCAGCACTGCTGGAAGGCATCAGAATCCGTCCGGTTGAGAGGACGTGTTCTCCGCTCCCTCCGACACCGACTACGTCTGTGCCTTTCTTTACCGCAGCGCCAACACAAGCCTTGGAAAGTGCTCGGGCTCACCTTCCTTAATGCTACCTTCTCCACTTTAGCCTTCCGGCCCCAGAGGTCACGGTGGGGCTGAGCAGCTGGCCCTAGGCCACTGGTTGCCTTCAGGAAGGCCTCGAACTCCAAGGCCCTTGCCAGCGCCACCTGCAGGTCCTCAGGGTGTGCCTGCTTGATGTAGATTTGCAGCTGCTGGTCCTGTAAAGCGTCAACAAAGAAATCGCGGGCCAGGACCACAATCATCTCTTCCGCAGCCGCAGGGTACGACCTCCTTACCAGCGCCTCCACATCCTGTGCCAGCTGGGACAGTGTCTCGCCACACTCACGAGTCCGCTTCTTCAAGCGGGCCCGATATACCTCGGCCTGGTGGTGGTGCCCGAAACGGCGTTTCAAAGCCTCTGCCACGCTGGTGTAAGAGGCCTGTTGGGATGCCGGCAGATGCCCCAACACTTCCACCACGGGGCCCCTTAGCGCTGTTACCAGCTGCAAGGCCTTCTCTTCCTGGCTCCAGCCCTGGGCAGATGCCAGCATTTCAAATTGGTCGACATATGCCTCCCAGGCCACCTTCCCGTCGTACTCAGCTGGCTTACGCCTCACAGAATGTCTGGAGGCCGAGGGGCTGCAGGGTGGAGAACGCGTGCCGTGAACTAACACGCCCGGGGGGGAGGAAGGGGGTGAGGGAGGCAACGAGGTGGGTTGACCGGGTCCGAGTTTGCCGCCACCTATACCCAAGGGAGCGGTTCCGCTGGGTCCCCAGCCTTCTGCAGCGACCACTGGCTCCGACACGATGCTGCGAGGCCCAGGGGTTTCCTGCCACGGACCCCAGGCAGACCCCAGTAAATCTGACACTCTGGCATCTGTTCCCAGAACCTCGTCTGCCTTCTCTGCTTGCAACGTTACTACCTCGTGACGCCGCCTTTCCGCCTTCACTTCCGGAACCTCGCCCTTCAGAGTCTGCACCTCCTCCATCACTTCACTCTTCACGCTGTTGCAGGCCTTGTCGGTTTACTGCTGAGTTTCCATCTTCACAGATGCAAGATTGCTCTGTAGCACCTCAACAAGTTGGCAGAACTGTTCCTCTGCCTTCCTTGCCTGCATCTCGGCGAGATGGTGTGCCTGCTCGCGTGCCCTCTGTGCCTGCTCTTCTGCCCTTTGTGCCATTTCCTCCTTCATACCGGCCAGCATGGCAATGATCAGGTCCATCTGGCTCGGCTTCACCTCACTCGTGCCTGCCTCAGTCATAGCCTCCTCTCCCTCATGGCTGCCGCCATGTTTGGACGACATGATAAATCAGCGCGTCTCACTGATCAAATATCACAAATCCCACTCCTGACACCATTTGTTACGCCGACCGCCTCGTCTCTCGGCCACCAACACAAGGTAGGCTAGGCAGACGGCGTGTTATATACAGGGTCGTGAACACTGAACAGCTCCAAGAGGCACCGAGCACCACAGCGTCCCAGAACACCACGAGGGGAAACGCCAAGTGGCGAGGCAGGGCACGAAATAAATACAAAA
The DNA here is from genome assembly GCF_015228065.2 of Penaeus monodon. Lineage (NCBI taxonomy): Eukaryota > Metazoa > Arthropoda > Malacostraca > Decapoda > Penaeidae > Penaeus > Penaeus monodon. The sequence goes on along the minus strand of NC_051401.1, from coordinate 37,751,498 downwards.
TGACAGTCTTTCCTTTATTTACACAAGTTATTTACCCGTACACTTTTCTATAGGCACAATACAGGGGGAAAACCAGCATGTCACACTGCACGATACAGCTTATAACAGGGCAACACAAAGTTTATCAGGTCACAAAGGCACACACGATGTCCTCACAGGAGCAGCACCCAACCGCGTCTCTCTTGGCTTTTTCCTCGGCTCCTCCGCTCACAGCCAGTTGCATCATGTTTGCCCAGGATCCTTTTCATGTTAACACATGCCCAGGTCATCCTTATCATGTTAACACATGTTTCGCACAGAGACAAAGACCCACTGGCGTAGCAATATATATACACTCACACATACATGTGTGTGTGTATATATGTTTGTGTGTATGTGCACACACACACACACACACACACACACACACACACACACACACATATATATATATATATATATATATATATATATATATATATATATGTATGTATATTTATGTATATGTATATATACATATACACACATATACTCACACACACACACACACACACGCACACACTCACTCACGCACACACACACACACTCACACACACATACATGCACACACACACACACACACACACATATATATATATATATATATATATATATATATATATATATATATATATATATATATATATAACTCTTCATGAGTTCCTCTTCAGACGAATAAACCTGTGGCTGTTTCCCTTTTCCTCTATGTGTACACGTTACTGTGTTTGTGTTTGTGTTTATATATTTACATATATATATACACACACACACACACGCACACATACATATATATATATATATATATATATATATATATAAAATCTTGTCATGGCGGGGCCCTTTGGGGCCCATTTTTTTTTTATTTTATATAAAACCCACTGTTATTTCTTGTCCATTGTTGTCCTTTTCCCCGTGTATGACCTGCCCATTGCCATTTTTTTCTTTTTGATGCCACAAGTATATCTTTTGCTTTCCCGACCAGTTTGGGGATGGAATAATATATTATATAATATATATATATATTTTTAAATATTATATATTTTATATAAAAAATTATATATTATATATATATTTATATATATATATAATATTAATATATTTATATGTATATTATTTTTTTTAATTTTTTATTTTTTGTGTGTGTTTTGTTGTGGGGGTGTGTTGTGTGTGTGTTGTTGTGTGTGTGTGTGTGTGTATACACCACATACACCACACACACCACACACACAACCACACACACCCTATTATATTATTTAATATATCTTTATATATATATTATTTTTGATTACCAAAAAGGAAAACAACGGCATCTCCGGGGAAAGGAACGGGACCCTACCACGTACTCACTCCAAATATCATCACAAAGAAAACTACAATAAGTATATGCTGTGACCACGGCGTCTCAAAATAAAACCTCAAAAAAAAAAAAAAAAAAAAAAAAAAAAAAAAAAAAAAAATTATTTTATATTTTATATTATTATATTTATATATTTTATTATAATATATTTTTTAGGTAGGAATAGTGGGGCACAAAAACACAAAATGACGCTTTCCTTTATTTAACAAGTTTTTCCATACTTTTTTCTATAGGCAAAATACGGGGGGGAAAAAAACCAGCATTCACACTGCCCGATACAGTTTAAAACGGGGGAACACAAAGTTACAGGTCAAAAGGCCCACACGAGGTCTTCATGGAGACACCCAACCGATCTTTTGGTTTTTTCCCTTGTCCCCCCGCTCACAGCCAGTTGCATATTTTTCCCCGGGACCCTTTTTCATGTTAACCCCTGCCCAGGTCACCCCCTTATCATGTTAAACACAGTTTCGCCCAGGAAAAAAGACCCACTGGGGGTTAGCACTATCCCCCCCTATAAAGCAAGACCCGCTGCTCTGCATCCCAAAACCCCTGAAAAAAAACTACAGAAAATTTAAAATAAAATTATCCTCGGGAAACAAACAAAATTCTTCAAACAAAATAACCCGAAATTTGAAAATCAGTTCTCAGAAAACAAAAACTTTCCCCCAGCAGGCTTTCTCACTCTCGCGGGGTCCTTTGGGAGGAGGGGTGGGCGGCAGTAGTTGGCGGGGCCCCCAAAGGGGGGTTCTCCTGCCCCAAGACCTGGCTCATGGCACCATTGACGTCTGTGCATGCCCTCACCGCCCAAAATGCTCGCCCTCACTCGGGGGTCCCCACGTCCCATTGCCGCTACTGGGGTAACTCCATCCTTTTAAACCATGGCCCCAGGGGTACGCCACAGCCGGGTCCACAGGGAAAACAGAGGGTCGTTTTCGCCCTTGCGTTTTAAATAGGTGACATCAGAGAGGGCCGTACAACCAGGGTCAGAGCTTCGGCGAGAGCCCCCTTCCGACGCGGGTTATCGGGCACACTCTGTCGCCATGTTGACCCACTTCCCTCATGCCCGGTCGGGTCTCTTCATGGCAGGGCCCGGCTATTTGATTCCCAAACAACTCGTCGGGTACCTCCCCCATTTTAGCGGCGCTCCGGTGCGCCAAGTCCCGGGGAAAGTCAGGCAACGGTCCCATTAAAACCAACCCTTGCCCCCCCACGATCTTCTGGATGCCCAGCTTTTCACCACTGGCACTTCGGGGCCTTATCGGGAGTTAGCACCAAACTGTAACTAACCCCCCCTGGTAAAAACAAGGCTCCCCCAAACCGCTACGCCATCACCACTGCGGGTTTTGATGGGCTCCACGGGCCCCTCTACTCCACGCAACTTTTGACAGTCGACACCGGGGTTTTAGACTCGTCCTGGGGGCAATGTACAGTCCTCACCGGGAACACCTCTCACACCCAAACCTTGGAAGCAAAGGGATATTTTCCCGTGCCCCTCACGTTCCATCCAAGGTCGACACACCCTTCTCTGCGTCAGGTATAAAGGCCCAGCCAAAACAGTCCTCGCCAATCGGCCAATACCCCGGCACCCGCTGTACTATGCTGCCCCGCCAAATGACCCTCCCGGCCCCCTTGAGTGCCCCAAATTTCCCGGCACCACTTTCCCCTTGGGGTGCTCTGGAAGCGCATAGTGGCCAACATATAGGTGCACTAGAGTCTTCTCAGCCCCAGTGCCCCCTGGTTCAGGGGTATGGCCCCCATTACGGGCCCCCTCCACCTGCATCGTGCGGGGTCGACGGCAGCTTCCCCAAGTTGGGGCCCGGGGGAACCGAAGACGGCGGGTTTGGGCCCCCCTTCTCCAGCCTTTCCGATTTTTTCCCCCTTTTGTACCACTTCCTTAGCCCTAGAATCACTCGGATGGTGACCATACCTGCCACAGTCCTTGCAGCATGCGGGGGAAGGCATCAGAATGTCCGGTTGAAGGAGTGTCCCCCGTCCCTCCGCCCCACCGATACGTCTGTCCCTTTCTTTACCGCAGCGAAACCCAAAAACCGGGGGAAAGTGCTGGGGCTCCCCTTTCCCTTTAAATGCTACTTCTCCACTTTCCCTTTCCGGCCCCAAGAGGTCACGGGGGGGCTGAGCAGGGGCCTGGCCACGGGTTTCCCTTCGGAAAGGGCCTCAAACCCCAAAGGGCCCTTTTGCCGCGCACCTGCAGGCCTCAGGGGTCCCGGGCTTGATGTAGATTGGCTGCGGGTCCGGGTAAAGCGTAAACAAAAAAAACGCGGGCCGGGGAACACCAATCATCCTTCCGCACCCGCAGGGTTTAGACCCCTTACCACGCCTCCACATCCTGTGCCAGCGGGGAAGTGTCCGCCACACTACGGTCCGCTTCTTCAAGCGGGCCCGTTTATACCTCGGCCTGGTGGGGGGCCCGAACGGCGTTTAAAAAAGTTTCCCCACGCTGGTGTAAGGGGGCCTGTTGGGATCCCGGCGATGCCCCAAACCCTTCCACCACGGGGCCCCTTTAGCGCTTTTCCAGTGAAAGGCCCTTTCTTTTCCCTGGTCCACCCGGGGCAGACCCAGCATTTAAAAATTTGGTCACATATGCCTCCCGGGCCCCCTTTCCGTCTACTCAGCGGCTTACGCTCACAGAATGTCTGGGGGGCCGAGGGGCTGCAGGGTGGAGAAGCGTGCCGTGAACTAACACCCGGGGGGGGGAAGGGGGTGGGGAGGCAACGGGGTGGGTTCCCGGGGTCCGAGTTTGCCGCCCCCAAACCCAAGGGAGCGGTTCCGCCTGGGCCCCCACCCTTCTGCGCGACCACTGGCCCCGCCCACGATTGCGGGGCCCCAGGGGTTTCCCCTCCCACGGCCCCCCAGGCAGCCCCCCAGTAATCTGACATTTGGCATCTTTTCCCCCAAAACCCTGTCTGCCTTCTCTGCTTGAAAATTACTACCTCGTGACCCCGCCTTTCCCCCTTTATTTCCGGGAAACCCCCCTTCGAGTCTGCCTCCCCCAACTTCACTTTTCACGTGTTGCAGGCCTGTGGGTTTTACTGCTAAAGTTTCCATTTCACAGATGCAAGATTCTCTGTGCACCTCAACAATTTTGGCAGAACTGTTCCTTGCTTCCCCTTTCCTGCATCTCGGCAGATGGTGGCCTGCCGCGTGCCCTCTGTCCCCTGCTCTTCTCCCTTTGTGCCTTTTCCTTTTTTCAAAAACCGGCCAGCATGGCAATGATCAGGTCCATCGGCTGGGTTTAACCTCACTCGTGCCCCCCACAACCCTCCTCCCCCTCTGGCTGCCGCCATGTTTGGACGACTGAAAAAATACGCTTTCCCCTGACAAATATACAAATCCCACCCTGACACATTTTTACGCCGACCGCCTCGTCTCTCGGCCACCAACAAAAGGGTGGCTGGGAGACGGCGGTTTTATATACGGGGGCGTGAACACTAAACGCCCCAAAGAGGCACGAGCCCACACGTCCAGAAACCACGGGGGAAAACCCAAGTGGCGAGGCGGGGGCACAAAATAAATAAAAATGACATTTTTTCCTTTTTAACAAGTTATTTACCCGTACACTTTTCTATAGGCACAAACGGGGGGAAAACCAGCAGTCACACTGCACGATACGTTATAACGGGCAACACAAAGTTTATCAGGTCACAAAGGCACACCGAGCCTCACAGGAGCGCACCAACCGCGCTCTTTTGGTTTTTCCCCTCGGCTCCTCCGCTCACACCCATTTGCATCATTTTTTCCCCAGGTCCTTTCATGAAAAACCTGCCCAGGTACCTTATCATTTTAAAACACATGTTTCGCCACAGAGAAAAAAGACCCACGGCGTAGAAATATATATACCTCACACATAGAGTGTGTGTGTATATATGTATGTGTGTATGTGCCCCCACACACACCAACCACCCAAAAAACACACACACAAACATTATATATATATATATATATAAAATTTTATATATATATATATTTTGTAATTTGAATGTATATAACAAACACACTTTAACTCACACACACACACACACACACGCCACACCCTCACGCACACACACCACACTCACACCACAACATCCACACACAAACAACACACAATATATATATATATATATATTATATATATATATATATTATATAAAATTTTAAAATTTATATATAAAATCTTCTGAGTTCCTCTTCGCCCAAAAAACCTGTGGCTTTTTCCCTTTTCCCTCTATGTGTACCGTACTTTTTTGTGTTTGTTTTTATATATTTAATAATATATACACAACCCACACCACGCAAATACTATTATAAATATATATATATATATATATTATAAAAAATATATTACATTATTTTAAAATTTTATATATATATATATAATATATTATATAATATTATATAAAATGACAACACACCCAACACACCATAATATTTTAATTTTGTTCACCGGGTCCGCCTCGTCTCTCCCCACCAATACAAGGGGCTTAGGCAGACTGTGATATTCACGGGGTCGTGAAACTAAACAGCTCCAAGAGGCACCGAGACCACAGCGTCCCAGAACACCACGGGGGAAAGCCGGTGGCGGGGCAGGGCACGAAATAAAACAAAATGACAGTTTTTCCTTTTTTTACCAATTATTTACCCGACACTTTTCTATAGGCCCCAATACGGGGGGAAAACCCCAAGTCACACTCACAACACTTATAACGGGGCAACCAAAGTTAATTAGGTACAAGGGAAAACCACGAGGTTTCACAGGAGCAGCACCCAACCCGTTTTCTTGCTTTTCCTGCCTCCCGTCCAGCCAGTGCGTCATGTTTGCCCGGTCCCTTCATTTTAACAATGCCCAGGTCATCCTTTTCATTTTAAACATGTTCGAACAGAGACAAAGACCATGCCGTACACTATCTCCCCTATCAAGCAGAGACCGTTGCCTAATACAAAACCCTGAAAAAATACAAAAAAATTTAAAAAAATCATTTCTCAGAAACACAAAAATCTTTCATCCAGCGCGGCTTTCTTCACTCTCGCTGGGGTCGTCTGGGGAGGTGTGGGCGGCGGTAATTGCAGTGGCCCCCCAGAGGGATATCCCTGCCCCAAAAACTGGTCATGGTCACCATTGACGTTGTTCATCCCCCTCCCCGTCCAAATGCTCGTCCTCATCTCGGTAGGTTCCCACGTCCTCATCGCCGTTGGGGGGCTAACGTCACTTCTCTTTCACCAGGCCCCAGGAGTAGTTCCTGGCCCAGGGTAACACCACGCCGGTCCAGTGGGACAACAACGGCGTTTTCGCCCCCGCGAAATTTGTAGGGGACATCAGAAAGGGGCCCCACCATGTGTACCTTCCCAGGGGGGTCTGTAGCTTTGGCGAGGCCCCCGCTTCCGAGCGGTTAGTAGCCCCAAATCTGCCCTAGTTGTACCTCACTTCCTTCATGCGCCCTCATAGGTCTTTCATGGGATGGCGGGACCTTTAGCTTGCCACGAACTCGCGGGCACCTCCGCCAGGTTTGCGGCGCTCCCGGGGGGCCCAAGGCCATGAGGAAGTCCCCGGGAAAACCCCCCAACTCCTTGTTTTCCCGACGACTCTTGGTGCTCCATTCCCCCAAGTGCCCAGCTTTGCACCAGCTGGCATTCTTGGGGCCTTTTCGGAGAAGTTATACCAACACTGAACAACCCCTCCCCCCGGTCCCAAAAAGGCTTTCCCCCCACTGCTACGGCCCTCAGCCACTGCAGGTTTTGAATGGGGTCCCCGAGGCCCCTTCCACAACACTCTTGACAGTCGAACCTGATTCTAGATTGTCCTGGGGGCAAGGTGCAGTCGCTCAGCCGAACTACCTCTGCACAGCCAACCTCTGGAAGCAAGGACACATTTACCTTCACCCCCACCAGTTTTTTACCAAGGTGACAAACGCCTACTCTGCGTCAGGTAGTCAAGCCCAGCAAGCATGCCGTGCAGATCGGCCACATACACCGGCAGCCGTCACCGTGCTGCCCACGCCCAAAACGAGCCCCCCTGGCCCCTTGAGCTGCACACGTGCCCGTGAACCACATAGTCTCTGTGGTGCGTCTGGGAATTTCTATTGGCCAAAAATCAGGCCCGCACTAGGGTTTTTTCAGCCCCAGTGTCCAGTCGGCAGCATGGGTTCCCATTTTTTGAGCCCTCCACCCGACGTGCGGTTCGGGCAGAGCTTACCCAAATTGGGGCCTGAAACCGAGGGACGGCTGGGGCGCCCCCTCTCCCGAGTTTTTCCCCCGGGACCACTTCATTAGCCTTTGGACATGCACTCAGTGGGGACCATACCTGCCCCGTCCTTGCGCACTGCTGGAAGGCTCAGAATCCGTCCGGGTTTGAGAGGACGTTTCTCTGCTCCCTCCGACACCACTACGTCTGTGCCCCTTCCCTCCGGGCCCAACACAAGCCTTGGAAAAGCTCGGGCCCCAACCTCCTTTAAAGCTACTTTTTCCCCTTTAGCTTCCGGCCCCCGGGGGTCACGGGGGGGTTTAGCAGCCCGGGCCCAGGCACTGGTTGCCTTCAGAAGGCCCCGAAATCCAAGGCCCTCCCAGCGCCCTGCAGGTCCTCAGGGGGGCCTGCTTGAGTAGATTTGCGCTGTGGTCCGTAAAGCGCAACAAAGAAAACAGGGCCAGGACCCCGACATCTCTTCCGCAACCGCAGGGTACGACCTCCTTTCCAGCGCCCCCAATCCTGCGCCAGCTGGGACAGTGCTCGCCACGCTCACGAGTCCCCTTCCAAGCGGGCCCCATATTCGGCCTGGTGGGGGGTCCCAAACGGGTTTCAAAGCCCCGCCACGCTGGTGAAGAGGATGTGGGAGCCCGGGAGATGCCCCAAAAGCTTACCGCGGGGCCCCTTAGTGCGTTACCCGCTGCAAAACCTTCTTCCTGGCCAGCCCCTGGGGAGATGCCAGAAATTTAAAAAAATTGGGAAAATAGCCTTCCAGGGCCCCATTTTCCCCCGTACTCATTGGCTTCGCCCCACAAAAAATCTGAGGCCCAGGGGGTGCAGGGGGGAGAACGGGTACCGTGAAATAACACGCCCGGGGGAGGAAGGGGGTTTAGGGAGCAAAGAGGTGGGTTGACCGGGTCCGAGTTTTCCCCCCCTTAACCCCAAAGGGGGCGGTTCCGATGGGGCCCCCCCCTTTTGCACGACCAGGCTGACACGACGCTGCGAGGCCCAGGGGGTTTTTGCAGGACCCCAGGCAGACCCCATAAATCGACACTCTGGCATCGTTTCCAAACCCCGTTGCCCCTTTTCCCGTTGAAAAATTACTACCTCGTGGGCGCCGCCTTTCCTCCCTTTATTCCCCCAGGCCCAACCTCGCCTTCAGAGTCCGCACCTCCTCCATCCCTTTACTCTTCACGCGTTGAGGCCTTGTCGGGGTACTGCGAGTTTCCATCTTCACAGATGCAAGTTGCCTGTAGACCTAAAAAGTTGGCAGAAAATGTTCCTCTGCCTTCCCTTTCCTGCATTCGACGAGATGGTGCGCCGCTCGCGTGCCTCTGTGCCTCTTTGCCTTTTTGGCCCTTTTTTCCCTCATCCCGGGCCCGCATGGAGTGATCAGGCCCCTGGCTCGGGTTCACCCCCACTGTGCCTCCTCAGTCTAGACCCTCTATCATGGCTGCCGCCTCTTTGGGCTTGATAAATCGGCGCGCTCACTGATCAAAATCCCAAATCCCCCTCCGACACCATTTTTTTACGCCGGTCCCCCCTCGTCCCCTGCCCCCAACACAAGGCGGGTGGCAGACGGCGGGTAACAGGGGGCTGAACAGAAAAGCTCCAAAAGGCACCGAGCACCACAGGCCCAGAACACCAAGGGGGAAACGCCAAGTGGCGAGGCAGAGCACGAAATAAACACAGAATGACAGGCTTTCCTTTATTTACACAAGTTTTTTTACCCCTACCTTTTTTATAGGGACAAAACAGGGGGAAACCAACGTCACACGCAGATAAGCTTAAAAGGGCAAACAAAGTTTATATAGGTCACAAGGGGACACACGAGTCTTTACAGGAGCAGCACCCAAAACCCCCTTGGCTTTTTCCTTGCTCCTCCGCTCACACCAGTGCGTCATGTTTCCCAGTCCCTTCATGTTAAACATGCCCAGGTCATCCTTTTCATGTTAACACTGTTTCGCACAGAGAAAAGACCCACTGGGGGTAGCAAATAAATATTAAAATATATATATATATATATATATATATATAATATAGTATATATAAATAAAATATATATATAATATATTTAAAAATATGTATATATATAATATATATATATATATATATATAATATTTAAAAACATAAAAATTTATTTATTTAAATTTTATAAATATAAATTAATATATAATTATTTTGTGTGGTGGGGTTTGTTGGGTGTGTGTTGTTGTGTGGTGTGGTGCGGCGTGGTGCGTGCGGCGTGCGTGGTGCGTGCGGTGTGTGTTTGTGGTGGTAACCCTTGTTTATACAGAAATGAACAGCAACCCCAGAGTTTTATGTAGAAAAAAAGATGGGAAAAAGGTCAGAGCCGAGAAACTCCCAAAACTTCCCCTTAAAACAAGACAAAGCTAGTAAACATCCCTGTTGCTTTATTGTGAAACAACATGATTGCAAACTCCATCTTGTCACAATCTACGTCGTAGAATTATTGCCCCTTTTCTAGGCTTAGACTAAGAACTTTTAACAGTGACCTTTATCACCAAACCTACAAGTTTAAGGTTTGGGAAAAACACAGAATCTGTTTACGAGAAAAAAAAGTGGATTATTTTTTTTATTTCTACTCACCCATAAGTTATGTGATCGAGGGGAAAAAAAAATTTTGGGAAAATTTAACGGATTTTTTATTTTATTTCCAGACACAACACCCCACCCTGCCCTTTTTGGATGTCGGCTGTTAACAGAAAACCTTTCTTCTATGGGTGACTATGACAAAAAGGAACCGTCGATGCGTTCACCGGGATTAGAAATGCTGGCGGAGTCTTTACCGAAGGTGAGTCCGTGATAGCTGAATGAATTCTGAATCTCTGTTGGCTTTCAAGATATTCCTTCTATACAACGTTTAATGTATCATACAAAAAATAGCTGTAGGAATACTGGCTGATACACACACACACACACACACACATATATAGACATTCATATATATATATATATATATATATATATATATATATATATATATATATATATATATATGTGTGTGTGTGTGTGTGTGTGTGTGTGTGTGTGTGTGTGTGTGTGTGTGTGTGTGTGTGTGTGTGTGTGTGTGTGTGTGTGTGTGTGTGTGTGTGTGTGTGTGTGTGTGTGTGTGTGTGTGTGTGTGTGTGTGTGTGTGTGTGTGTGCAAACATACACACACACACATACACACACACACGGCACAAGGCAATGGCATTAGTTACAGACAGATTTGCTGTCTCTTAAAGCAACATACTTGATTAGGTGTGAATCACACCACCCCCATCTGTCCCTCCCTATATACATATATATATATATATTATATATATATATATATATATATATATATATATATATATATATATTATATATATATATATATATATATGTATATATATATATATATATATATATATATATATATATATATATATATATATATATATATATATATATATATGTGTGTGTGTGTGTGTGTGTGTGTGTGTGTGTGTGTATATATATGACCGAGTGTGCTCCCAAGAGCTTGCTCCCCACCCTCGCACCCCACCCTCAAAACTTCTCCTGTGCCCCTTGTAGCTGTTCAATCACTTTCCTAGATATATTTCGTTAATATGACTCCAATTAAGATGTCTCACTTGATTCGTTTTCTTTTGTCTAGCCTTCTAATTGTTATTTATTTCTCGACCATCTCAGCTTACTGGTGTTCTGTTTATTTCAGTTAATGGAAAACGAGCCCGAGTCTTCTGCCGTCGGTACAGGAATGTCTTCACCGCCCCGAATGCGGCTTTATGCATCGCCCTTGAATCTCTTTTCAAGGAAACCCACTCATCAACAGCACAGAACTCTCTCACCGGTCCTACGGCAAACTTCACACCCGGATCGAAATCAGTTTACAGAGCTTCCATCTTCCTACCCCGGCATTCTCCTTGTGGACGCAGGTCGACCATCCGCCGAAAGAGAATCGACTTCTCCTTCATCGTCTGACTCTATTGCCAAGTTCAGTGATGAGGATTTGAGGCCGTCACGAACAGACATGCCAACTAATGTTTACGAATACCCGTCGTCACTTTCAATATCCTCATCAGAAAGTGGGGATTATACACTCCCAGTAAAACAAAGATCAGCAGATTTACAGCCCTCTGGTATGAGATCTAGAAAATCGCTTAACATTCCGTCACACTTTAAAGTCATCAGGCAGCCGTCTAACGAAAAGATCCTTGAGGACTCCATTTACGTAGCCCCAAACAAACCGCCTTTGAGTATTCCTCAGAATCTAGCATTTGAAATTAAGTCTGAGGATCACATAACAACTAAAAGCATTTCCAATGACCTGATGAATGTGAAATTAAGAAATGGTACGCTAAGAAGAATCCCGCCGAAGAATTTTGGATTTATGCGATTGTTTAAAGCAAAATATCTTGGTTCAAAATTGGATCTGAAAAATCAAACTCAAGAAAAGCACTTGAAAGAAAGAAATGAAGGGAATATTCTAAACATGAACAAAAGAAATGAGGTTCAACAAAAAGAAGTCAGTAAACTTGTTCCTACATTTCCTACAACCCTGAACGATACGTTTCTCCAGCGGAGAGGACACGCCCAAGAGAATCTCCGAAGGAAACGTTCCGGAGGGAGTCGGTGGGTGTGGGGCACGCCCGGCCGGAGCACCACCACGGCGCCGCAGCTCACGACAGCCGTCCGCCTCGACACTCAGGTGGCTGACGCTTTTCCAGATAATGTTCCAGAGCGCCACTTTCCAGTATCGTATGACGGAGATCAAAATTTCGACCACCATCCGCAGCATGTTCTGGCGTCTCCAGGTGAAGAATATAATTCTGACGAAGATAAAGACTCGCCGTTCTTACAGGATACTGATGCGAGTTTTACAAGCGAACCAAACTATAACCGAATGCCATCCAACAGGGACGCCATAGACCGTGATTACAGTCACGTATATCACCCAACCTCTTCCTATAGCTATATACAACCAGAACACCAAAACTACCACAGTGAACCTGTCGATTACAACTACCACAGTCACCCAAACGACCACAACTACCACAATCAACCACAGGGCTACAATTACCACAGGAAGGAGAAGCCTCATCATCCAATCGAAACGAAATTCAGCTTGACCTTCCCAGTAAACAAAACGATGTCCTTCAGATGGTTTAAAGCCCTGACGATGAATGCATCCTTCACTGACATACATAACCCTTTCAAACCGTTTCTGCAATTCGGATTTTCTTCTGGGATGGAACCGGTGTACCATCCTCACACAGGCTACGAGACCCATCACGGACACCACACATCCCAGTACAAACGCCAGATGGACATTTCCTCAGATGACACACCTGGTGACCGGTATGTTTCTGAAGATTCGCAAGATAGCTCCTTCGACATCCTCAATTTCTTGCCAAAGATAGGCCTAAGTTTTGCGCGAGGAAAAGAAAAAGCCGCGTCCGCTTTCGATCCTCTGGGGATCATAATGCAAGGGTGGGATTCCTTAAAGAACTTTTTCGGGGCGTCGGACGAGACTGGCGAAGAAAAGAGCGAAACAGCATATGTCCCTGAATATGTCTCCACGACAGAGAACTATGGGCAACCAAGTGAAACTTACATACTGTCTGAAGAAGTTCACGACCCATATATCAGTACATATGAGCCACATACAAGGAAGCCCTCTTTACGGTTCTACGAAACGTCAGCAGAGGACCAGTCGCACATTCATATAGGGAAGTACACGCCACCTGTAATTTATATACCAGTCGAGGAAATGTACGACTCTTCTTCAGCGACCTTCTTTCAGTCAAAAGAAGCGTACACCCAAGCGTATACCCCGACAACCGGAACGCACACAACCCACACCAATGCATACGCTGTGACAGAGGGAACGCCTTTTCCATCTGCAGGGATGAACACACAACCACGAGATTAAGAACAGACATTCCCGACCCAGAGCATGCTACCTCAGGAAATATTTAACCTCATGGACAGTCAGGACCAGGGTATAGGAACCCCAAGCTATGGACCCCACGCTCGATTCATGGGATGGTCAGCAAAGGGACGGAAATCCCTTCCACGTGGTCAAAACGCCGAACCTTCCACAGTCAACCCAAAATAAAAAAAACAAAAGCTGCTCAGTATATCATAAAGTAGGTCCATTGCTTTTATCATAGATTTCAGTGGTACGATATGTATAATTTGATAGTAATTTATACCGGTCTGAGTAAATGATGTTAACTGCAAGCATTGCATGATTTTTGCGTGATTACTTGCTACATTATGCGATGCAATTATGGAAATCAAGCTGCAGTTGACGAAACGCTAGGTCATCAACTATTCAGAATCGTTTACTCTCAGCGATAAGCATTCTTCGACACAAATCATGCATCACGCCATGAAACCACAGCTCGGACATGGTCACTGTTGCATAATTGCGTCTCCCACCTGAAGACCATTAAGCAACAAATTATAAAATGTGTCGTCAAGCAGTTAGTACCTGATACATGAAAATATCTCCCCCTATTTGCTATTTAGCTGTATATTAATGTATCTCAAGAGTTTGCATACTTCCACAACATTTAATTTAATATTCAATTTTATGGTTACGAGAAAGTTATATATTCCATATAAATACAATTGTTGTTGTGTTTATACATATGTAAAAAATAAATGATTTTCAAGTTATAATTCATTATTGACCGTCCTGGTTTCCATGCCGAGGCACTACTTATAAACACATTCAAGAATTCAAAATCATCAGTTTTGTAGGATTGCCTCATTATGTCTCCGATTATTCACTAAATCTCTCTCTCTCACTCTATTTATCTATCTCTATCTCTCTGTCTCTCCCTGAGTGGTCAGATGCCCCCGAAAGTCATGCCGTCTAATCACGGCGGCGTGCCCGCGTCCTCACAGCCGTGCCGACCTAGCTGCCCCCTTCGCTTGCATCCTCTGACCTTCTCCATGACTCGTATAGATGCTCCACCTCGGGTCACAGTCCCACCGCCAGCGCGACACCTACATCTTCAACCTCCACTCACCTAACACCTTTAGTAAACGTGACGAACCAGACCGTTCCCTACACCACCAACGTAGAGGACCCCAGCAAGAAACCGCTAACAGATTGGTGTCAGCAGTGGGATACCAAAACACTGGCACTCTCTCTCTCTCTCACTCTATTCCTTTCTCTCTCTCTCTCTCTCTCTCTCTCTCTCTCTCTCTCTTCATACTGTTGACAGTGTAAGCATGTCCTAACCGTAGATATCTGTTCATTGGATAGATCCAATGGAGAAGTGTATATGTGTCTCATTTGTTGATATACCTATGTTTTGTATGTGAAATGTGAGTCTCTCTCTCTCACACACACACACACATGCACTCTCTGTCTATCTGTCTGTCTGTCTCTCTCTCTCACACACACAAGGTCTCTCTCTCTCTCTCTGTGTGTCTGTCTATCTCTATCTCTCTCGCTTTCTCTCTCTCTCTCTCTCTCTCTCTCTCTCTCTCTCTCTCTCTCTCTCTCTCTCTCTCTCTCTCTCTCTCTCTCTCTCTCTGTACTAGCCTCCGGGCTAGTACAGTGGTAACGTGTCGGCCTCTCATCCGAGGGGTCGGCGGTTCGCGCCCCGGCCAGGCGCGAGAAGTTGCAACTGTCGCCCGGAGGTTACTGCTGTGGCTGGG
>NC_051401.1:37728759-37731259 GCF_015228065.2 Penaeus monodon | reverse complement strand
GCTGATGGAGGGTGTGGAGTCGCCGTTGGAAAAACCGTAAGGGTTATCAGGGATAAGGTCGACACGCTCGAAGGCTGTGCTCTCAACCTCATAGTTATTCGCTTGTGATGAAAAGCCGTAGGGGTTGCTTGGGATGCTGTCGACGCCCTCGAAGGCCTCCGTGATTGCTTGTGTACCGATTTCCACCTTGCTGGCTTCAGTGGAATACCCGTAAGGATTGTTGGGTATGAGTTTTACAGCAACAAAGCCACCCTCCGGCGCCTCTAATACTTTGATCTCCTTAGAGTAGCCATAGGGGTTCCTGGGGATCTTGCGTACCCTCAGAAAACCACTGGGGCGATTTATAGGTTGGTCATATTCCTTCTGTACGAGCTCTGAGTAACCATAGGGGTTCTTTGGAATGCTGGCAACATTCTCGAAACCCGATTTTTCCATATCAAGCTTTGCTACATTTTCTGAGTATCCATAGGGATTTGAAGGAATGGATTCCACATTTTCGAAGCCTGAGGGAGGGCTTTTGAGTGACTCAGGAGAACTGTCGATTTCGGTCGAGTATCCATAGGGATTTGTAGGGATAGATTCTACTTCTTCAAATCCAGAGGGAGATTCCTTCACCTTTTCAACGACAGAAGAATATCCATACGGATTTGATGGTATCAATGAGATGTTTTCAAATCCAGACACAACGCCATTCTGCTTATGGGGCTGTTGTTCAATCAGTTCTGAGTATCCATAGGGGTTATTGGGAATTGAATCAGATTTAGTAAAGGCTCCAGAAGGAAGTTCATACTTCAGGATCTTTTCAGCATAACCATAAGGATTAGTAGGAATAGCTGCAACGGACTCGAACCCTGATGGCCTGCTATTCTGCCTGTGTGCTTCTCCCTGTACCTTGACTGAGTATCCATATGGGTTGTCTGGAATTTCTTCGACTTCTTCGAAAGCAGATGGACTTTCGGAAATCTTAACTATATCCTCTGAGTACCCATAAGGATTTTTGGGGATAGACGCAACAGCTTTAAATCCTGATGGGAGAATAATAGAAAATGGATAATCCATCACGATCTCCTCTGAGTACCCATAAGGATTGATTGGAATAGAGGACACTTCTTCAAAAGCAGAAGCAGGAGCTGACAATTTGCTAATTTGATTTGAATATCCAAAAGGATTGTTTGGGATACTTAAAACTTTCTCAAATCCGGATGGCAAGGTTTTCCCATTGTGTATATCATTTTGGGTCACCTTCGAATATCCAAATGGGTTATGTGGGATGGCTTCGACGTTACCAAAGCCTGATGCATTAATATCATAACTTTGTATATTTTTGGAATATCCATAGGGATTATCAGGGATGAGTCTAACTGTTTCGAATGCAGATGGGCGATCTGCTGGGAATGCTGACCCCCTTCCTATTTTCTCTGAGAACCTGTGGGGATTGAAGGCAATGTAATCCCCGGCGTCAAAGGAACTTGGTGCCTGGTCTACCTTGTCCACTTTTTCGGAATAACCATAAGGGTTGGATGGGATGCTGGCGACATTGTCGAAGCCACTCACGAGATGCCTAGCTGAATGTTGAGTAGAATCTATTTTTTCAGAGAATCCATATGGATTAACTGGGATAGATTCATACTTTTCGAAGGCACCTGGTGTATCACCATGCTTCAGGATATCTTCAGAGTAACCATATGGATTTGTTGGTATAGCATCGACCGGTGCAAATCCTGATACCCTCATTTTAGTTGAGAGAGACTCTTGTTGCAACTGGGTACTGTAGCCGTATGGATTGGTGGAAATCTCCTCAAATTTCTTGAAACCACTTGGGAATTTCTCAGTATTTTTTATTTTTTCGGAATATCCATATGGATTAGAGGGAATGCTTGATACTTCTTCAAATGAGGTAGTTAAAGTAGGATTTCTGTGTTGTTCTGATTGAATTCTGTTTGAATATCCATAAGGATTGGATGGAATAGAGTCGACTTTTTCAAATCCACTTGAGGCAGATTTAAGCTCAGTCATTTTCTCAGAATAACCATATGGATTAGTGGGGATGGACTGAACAGAAACGAATCCTGATGTTGGAGCTTTAGGAGTGTGAACACCAGAATCTATATCATTAGAATAGCCATATGGATTTGCAGGGATAGCATCTACAGTTTCAAAACCTGATGGTGCATTCTTCAGCTCTTTGATTTCTATGGAGAATCCATATGGATTGCTGGGGATTGATTTAACTTCTATAAATCCAGTAGAAAGACTTTTGCCATGCTTTGCGGAACTTTCAATCTTCTCAGAATAACCATATGGATTTGATGGGATTGATTTTACAGCTATAAAACCACTAGGGTGATCTTGTAGCTTCTTAACTTCGGCTGAATATCCATATGGATTATTGGGGATAGACTCAACCTTTTCAAAACCACTTCCAGTACTCCTCAGCTCGAAGTTGTCTGTCTGTCTTTTCTCTGGATAGCCATATGGGTTCATGGGAATGGAGTCCACT
>NC_051401.1:37706259-37711259 GCF_015228065.2 Penaeus monodon | reverse complement strand
AGACGAGATTAACACCGCTGGACTTGGTGCTCCAATACCAGTGTTGTAGCTAAAGAGATCGACCATATTCTTGTGGATACTCGCTGGAGGATCCTTCAGAACTGTAGAGCTTTTAGGAGTGCTGAGTTCTTTGCTACCGACCACAGGCTTGTTGCTGCAACACTAGTCTCAGATCTAGATGCATCGCGAGATCTCACCAGCAGGTGTTTCATCTCGAGAGGCTCAGGAGTGAGGAGGTGGCTCACGAGTATGCAGTGGCAGTCTCAAATCGGTTTGAAGTGCTTGGCACTCTGCAGGACTCTACTGAACTGTGGGATACCTTTAAGCGGGAAGCCCTCTCAGCCTTGGGATCCGACCTCAGCGAAGGAGGCGTGTTGTCTCGGACGAGACGCTGAGCACTATAGAGATGAGTCGTGCTGCCAGACTGGATGGGAACCATGTCTTGCATAGGGAGCTGTCTCGCTCTGCTAGAGCCTCTTTGAGAATGGACCAAGAAAAGAACATTAGGGGCATCGTGAAGGAGTTGGAAGGTCATTTTGCCCAAAATGACCTTCGACCTGCTTTCCGAGCCCAGAGAGGACTCTGGTTATAGTCCATCTCTCAAGTGGGGTCGGTGAGGGCAGAGGATGGTCGCGTTGTGACGGAGCCGGGTGAGTATAGGGCCTGCTGGCCTGAGTACTTTGAGCAACTGTATAGGGTATATCTCCCGAATTCACAACTTCCCTTGGTTGGCACACAGCCACTAGTGACTGATCCACCAATCAGTCAGGCACCAACTTCCACCGATGAGGTGAGAAGTACGGTCTCTAGGCTGAAGAGTGGAAAGGCTGCTGGTGTCTGTGGGATTGCTGCAGAGTTGTTGAAGGTGGGTGGAGAAACCATGATCTCTGGCTTGCATGCTGTCCTGTCTGCCGTTTGGGAGACTGGTACCATTCCTCCTGATTGGAAAAGGGGCTTGGTCATCCCTATCTGGAAAGGGAAAGGGGACCAAAGGGACTGTGGCAACTACAGAGGTATTATATTGCTCAGCATACCAGGCAAGGTCCTCGCTCATCTGCTCTTGACGCGAGTGCGTGACCACCTTTTATGAGCACAGAAACATGAGCAGTCTGGTTTTACACTCAAGAAGTCAACTGTAGACCGTGTCTTAGCACTTCACGTCCTTGTGGAACACCGACTTGAGTTCCACAAGGTATGCTTTGCAGAATATATTGATCTCAAGAAGGCTTTCGACTCTGGAGCCTACTGGGTATCTGTGGGATCCCCCCTAGGATTATTGGTTTGCTATCAAGTGTGTGTGTGTGTGGGGGGGGGGCATCTCTGCCTTTTCCCCGGTGTCTGCCGGGATGATGCAGGGATTTGTCCTGGCCCCAACCCTTTTCAGTACTTGTATGGACTGGATACTTGGCCGTGCCGTGGACCGTAGTTCATGTAGGCATAAATTTGGAAAATTTCAAGTCACGACCTTGACTTTCCCCGATGATGCAGTGACCCTAGTTGGGGGACAAAAATAGATCTCGAGGCGCATGAGGAAGCAAGGCCGTTGGGACCAAGGTTCATGAATTTGGGGACTTGTTTGATGTCGATGTCTATGCATGTCTGTGGTGAGAACATTGATATCTTGGATAGCTTCACTTATCTTGGAAGTGTAGTACAGAGTGAAAGAGGTTCTGACCGGGAAGTCACTCGACGGCTCGGTATGGTCTACGGTGTTATGGATTCACTCAATTTGGTGGTGTCAGTATTTGACTAGGAAGACTAAGATCAGGCTCTTCAGAGCGCTAGTGATCCCGGTCTTACTCTACCTGGACACTGTATAGTGCTCTGAAGGCCCGACTTGACTCCTTTAGTACTAACTGTCTTTGCAAAATCATGGGGTATACCGGAAGGACCATGTATACAATCAGAGGATACTCTGTGAGATTGATTCAAGACCTATTACCAGTCTGATACGAGAGAAGACCAAGGGTAAGGCCACGGAACTCTTGGCTGAAGCAAGTCGATCAGATCTGCCAAGATGGCTGGGTGGAAGGATCTGCAGGAGGCTTGCCGGGGGGAAACCCCGGAGGTGGAGCCAAAGGATGGGGGCGGGGAACGAGCCCCTTCATCTGCCCCCTAAGATGATATATAATAAAATAAAAAAAAAAATTAATAATATAATATATATATATATATAAGAATTATTGTATTAAGTAGTCTACTATAAATTATATATATTATAAAATAATTATATATAATAATATATGTAAATTTTAAAATTTATAAAACACCACACACACCACACAACACACCACACACACACACACACACACACACACCACACACACACACACATAATATATATATATATATTATTATATATAAAAATATATACATATTATTAAATATATATATATAATAAATAAATTTATTTTTATATATATATATATATATTATATATATATATAATATATATATATAAATACATACACACACAAAAACCCCCACACACACACATACACACACCCCACAAAATTTTTATATATAAATTTTATATATTATATATATAATATATAAATATACATTTAAAAATATATATAATATTTTATATATATATAATATATTTATCATATTATTATATATATATATTATTATATATAATATAATAGAGAAGAGGAGAAAGGGGGAGGGGAGAGAGAGAAAAAGAGATAACACACACACACAACACACACACACACACACCACACACACAACACCACACACACAACACCAAACACACCTTATTATATTATAATATATATAAGATAATAGATAGATAATGATAGAAGATAGATAGATACATATTTTTTATCTATCTTCTATATATGTATGTGTATACACACCCACCCACACCACACACACCACACAAAAATATATTTTATATAAAATATATATATATATAATATATATTATATATATTATATATATAAAAAGTAGATTATAGATCAACATATATTTCTATCTATCTATCTATATTATATATTGTGTTTTTGTTTTTTGTTTTTGTGTGTGTGTGTGTGTGTGTGTTTTGTGTGTGTGTGTGTGTGTGTGTGTGTGTGGTGGTGTGTGGGTGTGTGTGCATTTTGTGTGTGTGTGTGTGTGTGTTGTAATATCTCTCATTTCTCTCTCATAATTATATATATATATATATATATTATATATATATATATATATATAATTTTTAATATAGTATAATCCCACAACACACATATATATATATATATATTATTAATATATATTATATATATATATTATATATATAAAATATATATATTAATATATTATGTGTGTGTGTGTGTGTGTGTGGTGTTTATATATATATAATATATATATATATAATTTATTATAATTTTAAAAATATATTTTATATATTATATATATTATATACACATACAGAGATAGGGAGATAGATACAAAAAACACACTATTAATATGTTATATAAAAATTATTTTATTTATATATAAAATTATAAAATATATTATATATTATATTAATATATATATATGCACAATAAAATAATATAATTATAATAATATATAATTTAAAATATTTATATATTATATGGTTATACTATTTTATTATCTATATAATATATTATATGTTATATTATTTTAAAAATTTTTTATTACATATAATTATATTATTATATATACATTATACTATATATATATATATATATATATTAATATTATATATTATATATTTTATGTATATTTATCCCAATTTTATTAATATTATATTATTTCCCATTTTAAATTAATTATAAAATATTACTTATTGTACATCAAAAATTAATATATTAAAATTTATTTTATATATATATAAATTTTATATATTATTATATTTATTTTATATTATATATATATATATATATTTTTAAAATACCCAATATATATATAATATATATATATATATATATTATATAATATATATAATTATAATATTATATATAATCTAAAAAAACAAAAAAATAATTTAATATATCTAAAATATATAATTAAATATATTATATATATAATAATATAGATATATATATATATTAAATATGGTGTGGTGGTGTTGTGTGTGGGTGTGTTGTGTGGGTGTGTGGTGTGTTGGGCGTGTTGTGTATTTAATCTTACCTTATCTTCTGTAAATATATTATTATATATATATATATAATATAATATTTAATAATTATTATATATATAATGTAGATAATATGTATATGTAATATATATATAAATATATATTAGTCTTATATTATATTAAAATACATATAAGTCTTGTATATCATTACATATATGTGTAATTATATATTGTATATATGTAAAGTATTGAATGTTATATATATAATATATATAATAATATTTATATATAATATATATATATATAATTTATTAATCCAGTATATATATATATATTCATACATATATATGTATTATATAATATTATATTGGAAAAAGTAACTGTATTATAAATAATTTATAGTATATTATATATATATATATAATATAATATTATTTATATTATATTATATATATATCTGTATTATAATAATGTAATATATATACCAATATACTACGACTATAATATAAATTAATTATTATATTAAATATTAATATTATATATATTTATATTATATAAAAAATATATATATATCGATAAGTATTAATATATTATATATATAATTATATTTAAAACATATACCAACACACCCACACACACCCACCACAACAACATATATATAATATAATATATATATATAATATAATAATATATATCTTATTAATTATATATTATATATTATTAAGGGATAGGTAGGGGGTATAAGATTACAAAAAAAAAACAAAAAAAAAACATATATATACAATATATTATATATATAATATATAATATATTATAGTAATAATCATTAATATATATCATATATATATATATTGTTGTGTGTGTGGTTGTTGTGTTGTTGTGTGTGTGTGTGTGTTGTGTGTGTGTTGTGTGT
>NC_051401.1:37696259-37698759 GCF_015228065.2 Penaeus monodon | reverse complement strand
ATTTGGTTTAAAGACTTTTCTCGTAAGATAATGGCAAGGAGCCTCTTAGTTGTACTGTGTCTGCCAAAGGGGCGCTCCGGCTTAGACTGAGCTCGAAAATTTTCTCTTCACTAGAGTGTTTCCTGTAGGGTTGCCTAGGATATATATTGCCCATCCCTCTAGCGCTTTCCTTGTACATGTATCTCTTCGAACGAATCTACTTTTGAAAAAGTTTAGTCTTTTTCTTGTTCATCCTAAGTCGATTTCAGACTTTCTCTTTTCAGATCGTTTTTAGTTGCGCATTTCATTTGCTGATTCACTGAAGAGAACAAATAAATCCGAAATCTTAGATTGTTTATTTATTTGTTCCTATTGATACCTTTCCGTTCCTTCTAGCTCAAAATATATCCTAAAGACAAGCTGTAAACAGTTTTGGTGGGATGGGTCTCCCTGTCTAACCCCTTTTTTTAATTGGTATTTTTATTTTCCGCGGGAGCTTGGGGGTGTTGTCCCCGTATTTGTATATATTTTCCGTTTTTTACAAATACCCCCTTACTCCCTGTTTGGGGATAGCTTCTAGTATCTGGTATTTGTAAGAGAAAAAAGCCTTTTGTAATCGATAATCCATCACGGGGGGTTTCCTATATTCGTTTTTTTTTTCCTTTATTTGGGTGAGCTTGGATGGGTTGTTTGAAAACCCACTGCGGAAAAACCTGCTTGATTCGGGGGTTTGTATAAAATTTGTATTTTAATATATACATAAATATATTATAATAATATATAATAATATATTATATATAATATATATATATCTATATACTATATATCATATAGATTATATAAAAAAGATATATATTTTAAAAATTGCAGTCTTTTAGGTATACATGGAATAACCCTGACCCCCTCGCCCGTAAAAAAAGAAAAGAAAAAAAATGAAAGAAAAAAAATAGGATCAGAAACTATCAACTGCGCAATAGCAGTTTTAAAAACCAGTTCGACCGACCCCATTTTTTTTCCCCCCCGTAGTTGACTGTGGCAATTTTTTGATGGGGCCCAAGCGCACGGTTTCAACTTATTCATTCGGCTGTGGGTGTACGAATCACGAAAAGCAAAAAAGTGGGAAACAAAAACGAAATTTCATTCCTTCTTTTTTTTTCATTTCAGTCATTAAGGCTTAGCCTTTTTAAAAGCCGACATGCCGCTGTTTGAAAAAATGGGTCCAACTGGAAAATGCTGAGCCCCTCTCTTCACTGTACATTAGCTTTTCTTCGTCCGTCGTGGGGGACGCGAAAAGAGGGCCGTGACTCCGCTCGGGTCTCGAGGTCAGCGGGGGGCCCGCGGGACACGAGGCCGGATCCCAAAAAAATCCCTTTCAATACCCTTATCTTTTAGTTCTGTTAACATAAAGCACGCATGCACACAAAACATGCAACACATAGACGAAAAATATAGATGGATAGATTGATAGTAAAAAAATATATAAAAAAAAATAACTAGATAGATAGAAAATGGGGAGATAGATGGATAATAGAAAAAAAATTTTAGATAAAAAATAGATATATTAGTATAGATGAGTACAGATACAAATATTTTTAAAATATAAAACTTATGTATGTACACACAACACACACACACACACACACACACCAAAACACACACACAACACAATTTTATAGAAATTATATTATAAAATATAATTATTTTACACACACACAACACATTCATACACACACAACAACACAACACACACACACACACACACACACACAACACCCAAACGCACCACCACACACACACACACACAACACAACACACACCACAACAACATATAATATAAATTAAAAATTATATATTATAAAAATAAAAAAAATATATAATATATAATATAATTATATATAATAATTTTATATGTAATTTTGGACAATTTTGTATGTTATATATGTACTATATGTGTGGTTAAAATATATATATTATATATATTATATTATATATATTATATTATAATTAATATCAATGTGTGTGTGTGTGTGTGTGTGTGTGTGGTGTGTGTGGTGTGTGTGGTGTAGAATACATATAAAATTTTAGTTGTATTAATTATATAATAATATATATAAAAATATATATAAAAAGACCCCACACACACCACACACACACACACCACACCACACACACACACACACACAAAAGATATATATATATAATATATAAATATACATATATCATATATTATATATATATATATATTAATAAATATTAAATTTTTTTGTGGTGTTGTTTGTGGGGGGTGTGGTGTGTGGGTGTGTGTGTGGTGTGTGTGTGTGTTGTGTGGTGTGTGGTGTGTGTGAATATACATATATACAATGTATATATATAATAATTATATTATATAATATATATAATATGTATATATATATAATTATATATATAATATATATATGTCATATGAAGATGAAATCCATAGGATTTTATATAAATAATATATATATATATATATATAATATGTAAAAATAAATATTATATA
>NC_051401.1:37663759-37668759 GCF_015228065.2 Penaeus monodon | reverse complement strand
CTCCCCTCCCCTCCCCTCCCCTCCCCTCCCCTCCCCTCCCTCTTTCTTTCATTCCTGTTCAGACTCCCAGTCTTTTGCCAAGTTTAAATATTTGTTTTCAAAATTCACTCCGTCATTTAGATAAACTTGTTCTGCTATTCATATCCCAACAGGGTGTCATTGTGCTGTCCCAGGCTGTTAACCGCATTCTGGTTGATGACGTGCAGGAGAGGCTTCAGCGAGAAGATTGCACAACCCTGAAGAAGAAGCACCTCTTGTATTCTCCTTCTCATGGCACCAAGGAGATGCGAGAGGCTTGTGCCACATTCCTGACACGACAGCATTTCCCCATGGAGGCTGTCCATCCAGACCATGTAAGCTGTGTGAGATTATCCCCCAAATGGTCTTGTGATTGTATAAGCAGCAAGTAAAATATTTTAACAGACGGTATGTAGATGTAGTATTTAAAGAAGACATGTAAAGTAATGTGATGTTCTAGAGTTGAAACAAGTGTATTATAATATTAAAATTCTTCTGTTGTAGCTCATTATCATGCCAGGAGTCACTGCCTGTATGGAAAGCCTCGCACGTTCACTCTGTAACCCAGGGGATGTGGTGCTCTCTCCATCACCTATATATCATCGGATAAAAACCAACTTCGAGGATGCTGGAGCCAGAATTGTTCACATGGTTACCACACAGGATGTAAGCTTACTTGATCAACATTTTCAGATATTTCAGCCAATAGAGTGTTTTTACAGTTGAAAAGGCCTGCCTTGCAAGCGGTCTCAACAACTCAACATTTACTATTTTTATTTATTTAATAGCTAGTAACAGGAAATTTAAATTACATCAATTAATTAAAAAATAGTTTATTATTGTTTGCTAGAATAGTAATTTCGTACTAGGTAGTTTATTTAACTGGCAATTTGAAGTGCCCAAAGACAGCAGTGTACCTGATAACAGATACTATGTTTTTTTGCAGAACAACTTCGAGCTAACACCTGAACAGGTGGAGGCAAGTATTGTAGAAGTGCAGAGTGAGGGTGAGTGTGTGAGGGCCTGTGTCCTGGCCAACCCTCAGAACCCACTTGGCCAAGTGATGACACCTAGTTTCCTCAGGGCCATCTTAGAGATCTGTGCTAGGTAGAATCTTTTCTTTATTTCATGTTTCTCCAGTCGTAAATGTTTTTCTTGTTTTGTCATATAACTGTAAAATACTGAAGTTTGTATAAATTGCATCCTAATTATTTTTATTTTGCAATTTTAGGTATGAGGTCCATGTTGTGGTAGACGAGATCTTTGCATTTTCTGTCTTTGCCAGTGATGTTACCTTTACTAGTCTCCTGGCTCTTGAAGATCTGCCTGACCCCCATAGGACTCATGTGTTTTGGGGATTCAGTAAAGTACGATATTTATGGATTACAAAAATATTATAAGTATGTTGAATGTGTGTCTTATTCATTTGAATATTTAAAACATTTTTATGTTAAAACACAAACAAAATTACTAATGAAAGTAAAGTTAGTTAACTTTATGTCTTTTTACAGGATTTCTGCATTGCTGGTTTACGAATGGGACTAATTCACACTGTGAATCCGCAGTTGTTGACTAAGCTTAAACATCGTTCTCACTACCACTCAACATCACAGCAAACACAGCATGCTGTAGCCACCATGATCAGTGATACAGGTAAATTTTGAAGCATGACATGAAAATTAACATTTATTTGCTGTTTTTTGGCCAAATTTTTGGTAGTAATAATATCTCATAAGTTGTTTAGGTTGTGCTCAGAATTTATTATAATTATGGTGTATGATTAAAACCAAGAGAAATATAGTGAGGTTTATTAATTCTGAAAGATTTAAATCCTTATTTTAATTCCCAGTACTTCTTTTCAATTATCTACAAAGGGTGTTTATGCTAATTTTCTGCTTGTATTTTTGTCTGTAATAAAGTTATATCTAAGTGAGAAATTGTTTGAGAGGGTTTCAGCTTATGAAAATCTTAGCTCCATGAATATTTTATTCCACACAGTTTGGTGTGACAACTTCCTTGACTCCAGCAGAAAGAAACTGGCAGAAGCCTACGCAAGGGCTTGTGACATGATGGAGGAGCTCCAGATCCAAGTGCTGGAAGCCAAAGGAGCCTTTTTCCTCTGGGCAAACCTCCAGCCCTTCCTCACTGAGCCTACTGTGGAAGCTGAGTATGGTAAGTTTATGTAGTATGAGAGATAAATGCTTATGTACCTACAGGATTGTGGAAAATATAAACTGTCATGTTAACTGTGGAAATATTGTTCTTTATAGCTACTATATATCTCTCACAGCAGAAGTAGTTCCCAGTTACATTTTATTATGCATGTATAATCTTTCACTTTTGTACCTGCATATTCAGATAATTACATAAATATATTTCATTAAATGTAGAAGAAAAAATAAATGTGATACATGAAAAATACTGCATTGAATTAAACTAAGGTAGAATATTCCATACTTCAAAGCTCTGTATAATGTACTGCTTGTTTATCAGTAAACAGGAATAGCAAAGAGGCATTTATTTAAAAATATCAGTATTTATATTTTTTATGGTGAGTATTTATATTGTTTACATGAACTAAGGAATAAATGTAGCTACTCTATTGGCAGAATTGTGCAGGGCCTTCCTGTATGCTGGAGTGAGTATCATCCCAGGTACCAAGTTCCACTGCTCTGAACCTGGGTGGTTTAGGATCCTCTTCTCTGTACCTGAAGAAGAATTGCAAGAAGGTACCAGAGTATTTTATTAATTTCAAATTTGTTACAGATTTTGTGTTATTCACATGAATATCAAATTCTGTATATTCAGAAAGTTTTAGCAGTCTCTTTGTGTTGAATATCTTCTTATGATGGCTTGTAAAGAACTAAATAGTGATAAATTTTTAAGGGATTTTTACCTCCATTGTATTATATATTATATAAAAGCTAATTAAAAGGAATTTCTGAGAAAGGAAAAGCTATTTTGTTTGGAACTTTTATGTGGAATATACAGTCTTTTCTAATAGATAAAAATATCTACTTTTTTGTTTGAAATAACCAAATTTTCAGACTTTTTTATATATAAATGATAGTTTTTAAAGACCTGCACTCTTCTTTCAGGTCTGAGAAGGTTAGGAGCAGTCATCAGTAACCGAAGGTGATAGTAAGGTAAATCATATTGCTGTAAACATGAAACTCCTAAATACTACACTGAGATATCTTCTAAAGAAGAAGTACAAATATTCTTTCAAAAGTCCAATCATTTGATTTGTTACAAGAGTAGTATCTGTAATATTGTTAACCCAATGTTGCTGGGGAAATGCTGTGCTCATTTTAGAATTTTTTGTGAAATGTACCTGATTTCATTTTCCCTTGAATTTGTGGAAAAAACTTTTTTTTTCACTAATGCTATCAATATTGATGGTGTTATTTTTATTAAAGATATTATAATTACTATAAAGTTATTGTCAGTAGCAGTGGCAATATAAGAAAACACAAAAATTTTCCGAAAATCAAGGAAAAGGTAAACAAGTTAGATGAGTAGTAGTCATAATTAGCTCATTTGTGACTTAATACAAGTGGAACCATCTACGTGTAAAAACAAATAATAAAGTAAACTCAAAATGGGCATGGCATGCACATACATGCCATGGCCATTGGTTTGGGGTTAAAATATATATGTATATATATATATTTTACTTATAATAAAGAAGAGCTTCAATGAATTTGTTTGCTTAATCAGTATTTTCAGATGTGTGTATGTGCATTCAAACAAGCTTTCTAACTTGAGAGAGAGAGAATAAAAAAAGTTAGTCATAAGAATATGAATCAGACTCCAATTAAATTTACTATACAGCTATTTGGATATAGAGAGAAATGAAAGTTTTTCTGTCCAAAACAGGAAAATATAATAATTTCACTGTGTTTGGAAGAGCTGGTTTTCAGTGAATGTTTAGATGTCATACTTACCATTCATTTTTAGTTTCTGAAGTTACAGAGTGACTCCAAGTTTTGGAAAAGAATCTTTTATTCTCAGTGATATTTACTCTCTTTGCATTTGGTTCTCTACTTAGACAGGACTAAGTAGGTGGTTAAATCGAAGATTATCATTTAATCAATGCCTTGTGATCTTGCTTTTGAAATATTTATGCTTCTTGATATAGAACATAATAGCGTGCTCATATAAACGCTAAATTTGATTTTCATTTTTTGTATAGTATTTTATGTTTAGGCAAATAATGTTATATGAGTAACACAGTTTCATTTTTTTTTTCTTTTGTGGATTTCCTTTGTGTGTGGATGACAGTGGATAAAGAAGCAATTGTCATTTTTTTTTTTTTTTTTCAGAATCCAGTCGTAAAGAAGAACAGGGAAATAAAAGGAAGATGATAAATATTTTGGGTTTGTTTATTGTGAAGATTGGTTTGTGAATGTGGTGTTCCATGTCATTTTATTTGTTTAAATTGCTTGGTGGATGTTGAACAAATGACTGATATATATTACTTGTGCTCTGGGTATAATTAGTTTTTATCACATTTTTGTATATATATTTTTTAAAGGAATGCATGTGTTTTCATTATTTTTACTGTGATACTAGTATTTATGTATTCCTGTGCTTTGTGTCACAGTAAACTACTGTTATTAACTCTGTGAATATTATAGCATTGATTAAAGATGTGCTTGATAATATTCTCTTGTAAGTTAGGAACTATAGAAGTATTTTCTGCAATACCTTGTTTTTAGTAAAGTGAATCTTTTGAGTGTAGCCATGGAGTAATACTTTCCCATGCAAGTCCATTTTCATATAAATAATTATTTATATGCATCTTTTTTGAATATAATACTCTTATCATAATGCTCTCATATATTAATGCTTATCATTCTAATATATTATTACTATATCGTCCACCTCTTATCCTATTCCTCTTATATATATCTCTCTAGTACTATCAATGTGTATACTAATTATATACTTTATTAATATGATTAGGCAAATAAATATTT
>NC_051401.1:37656259-37661259 GCF_015228065.2 Penaeus monodon | reverse complement strand
GATGGGGGGGGGGGGGAAGTCTTGGGAGGGGGGAAACAGACCCCCCACCCCAGTTCCCCCAATTAATACCCATGATTATGGGAGAAAATGACTTCACTTCTGCATATATTCACACCTTTTAATAAGGATAAAAATTACAAAAACCATGGATATTTCTTATTTTCATTAATTAAACATGAAATAATTTTATATGAAAATGGACTTGCATGGGAAAGTATTACTCCATGGCTACACTCAAAAGATTCACTTTACTAAAAACAAGGTATTGCAGAAAATACTTCTATAGTTCCTAACTTACAAGAGAATATTATCAAGCACATCTTTAATCAATGCTATAATATTCACAGAGTTAATAACAGTAGTTTACTGTGACACAAAGCACAGGAATACATAAATACTAGTATCACAGTAAAAATAATGAAAACACATGCATTCCTTTAAAAAATATATATACAAAAATGTGATAAAAACTAATTATACCCAGAGCACAAGTAATATATATCAGTCATTTGTTCAACATCCACCAAGCAATTTAAACAAATAAAATGACATGGAACACCACATTCACAAACCAATCTTCACAATAAACAAACCCAAAATATTTATCATCTTCCTTTTATTTCCCTGTTCTTCTTTACGACTGGATTCTGAAAAAAAAAAAAAAAAATGACAATTGCTTCTTTATCCACTGTCATCCACACACAAAGGAAATCCACAAAAGAAAAAAAAAATGAAACTGTGTTACTCATATAACATTATTTGCCTAAACATAAAATACTATACAAAAAATGAAAATCAAATTTAGCGTTTATATGAGCACGCTATTATGTTCTATATCAAGAAGCATAAATATTTCAAAAGCAAGATCACAAGGCATTGATTAAATGATAATCTTCGATTTAACCACCTACTTAGTCCTGTCTAAGTAGAGAACCAAATGCAAAGAGAGTAAATATCACTGAGAATAAAAGATTCTTTTCCAAAACTTGGAGTCACTCTGTAACTTCAGAAACTAAAAATGAATGGTAAGTATGACATCTAAACATTCACTGAAAACCAGCTCTTCCAAACACAGTGAAATTATTATATTTTCCTGTTTTGGACAGAAAAACTTTCATTTCTCTCTATATCCAAATAGCTGTATAGTAAATTTAATTGGAGTCTGATTCATATTCTTATGACTAACTTTTTTTATTCTCTCTCTCTCAAGTTAGAAAGCTTGTTTGAATGCACATACACACATCTGAAAATACTGATTAAGCAAACAAATTCATTGAAGCTCTTCTTTATTATAAGTAAAATATATATATATACATATATATTTTAACCCCAAACCAATGGCCATGGCATGTATGTGCATGCCATGCCCATTTTGAGTTTACTTTATTATTTGTTTTTACACGTAGATGGTTCCACTTGTATTAAGTCACAAATGAGCTAATTATGACTACTACTCATCTAACTTGTTTACCTTTTCCTTGATTTTCGGAAAATTTTTGTGTTTTCTTATATTGCCACTGCTACTGACAATAACTTTATAGTAATTATAATATCTTTAATAAAAATAACACCATCAATATTGATAGCATTAGTGAAAAAAAAAGTTTTTTCCACAAATTCAAGGGAAAATGAAATCAGGTACATTTCACAAAAAATTCTAAAATGAGCACAGCATTTCCCCAGCAACATTGGGTTAACAATATTACAGATACTACTCTTGTAACAAATCAAATGATTGGACTTTTGAAAGAATATTTGTACTTCTTCTTTAGAAGATATCTCAGTGTAGTATTTAGGAGTTTCATGTTTACAGCAATATGATTTACCTTACTATCACCTTCGGTTACTGATGACTGCTCCTAACCTTCTCAGACCTGAAAGAAGAGTGCAGGTCTTTAAAAACTATCATTTATATATAAAAAAGTCTGAAAATTGGTTATTTCAAACAAAAAAGTAGATATTTTTATCTATTAGAAAGACTGTATATTCCACATAAAGTTCCAAACAAAATAGCTTTTCCTTTCTCAGAAATTCCTTTTAATTAGCTTTTATATAATATATAATACAATGGAGGTAAAAATCCCTTAAAAATTTATCACTATTTAGTTCTTTACAAGCCATCATAAGAAGATATTCAACACAAAGAGACTGCTAAAACTTTCTGAATATACAGAATTTGATATTCATGTGAATAACACAAAATCTGTAACAAATTTGAAATTAATAAAATACTCTGGTACCTTCTTGCAATTCTTCTTCAGGTACAGAGAAGAGGATCCTAAACCACCCAGGTTCAGAGCAGTGGAACTTGGTACCTGGGATGATACTCACTCCAGCATACAGGAAGGCCCTGCACAATTCTGCCAATAGAGTAGCTACATTTATTCCTTAGTTCATGTAAACAATATAAATACTCACCATAAAAAATATAAATACTGATATTTTTAAATAAATGCCTCTTTGCTATTCCTGTTTACTGATAAACAAGCAGTACATTATACAGAGCTTTGAAGTATGGAATATTCTACCTTAGTTTAATTCAATGCAGTATTTTTCATGTATCACATTTATTTTTTCTTCTACATTTAATGAAATATATTTATGTAATTATCTGAATATGCAGGTACAAAAGTGAAAGATTATACATGCATAATAAAATGTAACTGGGAACTACTTCTGCTGTGAGAGATATATAGTAGCTATAAAGAACAATATTTCCACAGTTAACATGACAGTTTATATTTTCCACAATCCTGTAGGTACATAAGCATTTATCTCTCATACTACATAAACTTACCATACTCAGCTTCCACAGTAGGCTCAGTGAGGAAGGGCTGGAGGTTTGCCCAGAGGAAAAAGGCTCCTTTGGCTTCCAGCACTTGGATCTGGAGCTCCTCCATCATGTCACAAGCCCTTGCGTAGGCTTCTGCCAGTTTCTTTCTGCTGGAGTCAAGGAAGTTGTCACACCAAACTGTGTGGAATAAAATATTCATGGAGCTAAGATTTTCATAAGCTGAAACCCTCTCAAACAATTTCTCACTTAGATATAACTTTATTACAGACAAAAATACAAGCAGAAAATTAGCATAAACACCCTTTGTAGATAATTGAAAAGAAGTACTGGGAATTAAAATAAGGATTTAAATCTTTCAGAATTAATAAACCTCACTATATTTCTCTTGGTTTTAATCATACACCATAATTATAATAAATTCTGAGCACAACCTAAACAACTTATGAGATATTATTACTACCAAAAATTTGGCCAAAAAACAGCAAATAAATGTTAATTTTCATGTCATGCTTCAAAATTTACCTGTATCACTGATCATGGTGGCTACAGCATGCTGTGTTTGCTGTGATGTTGAGTGGTAGTGAGAACGATGTTTAAGCTTAGTCAACAACTGCG
The DNA here is from genome assembly GCF_015228065.2 of Penaeus monodon. Classification (NCBI taxonomy): domain Eukaryota; kingdom Metazoa; phylum Arthropoda; class Malacostraca; order Decapoda; family Penaeidae; genus Penaeus; species Penaeus monodon. The sequence goes on along the minus strand of NC_051401.1, from coordinate 37,657,850 downwards.
GATTCACAGTGTGAATTAGTCCCATTCGTAAACCAGCAATGCAGAAATCCTGTAAAAAGACATAAAGTTAACTAACTTTACTTTCATTAGTAATTTTGTTTGTGTTTTAACATAAAAATGTTTTAAATATTCAAATGAATAAGACACACATTCAACATACTTATAATATTTTTGTAATCCATAAATATCGTACTTTACTGAATCCCCAAAACACATGAGTCCTATGGGGGTCAGGCAGATCTTCAAGAGCCAGGAGACTAGTAAAGGTAACATCACTGGCAAAGACAGAAAATGCAAAGATCTCGTCTACCACAACATGGACCTCATACCTAAAATTGCAAAATAAAAATAATTAGGATGCAATTTATACAAACTTCAGTATTTTACAGTTATATGACAAAACAAGAAAAACATTTACGACTGGAGAAACATGAAATAAAGAAAAGATTCTACCTAGCACAGATCTCTAAGATGGCCCTGAGGAAACTAGGTGTCATCACTTGGCCAAGTGGGTTCTGAGGGTTGGCCAGGACACAGGCCCTCACACACTCACCCTCACTCTGCACTTCTACAATACTTGCCTCCACCTGTTCAGGTGTTAGCTCGAAGTTGTTCTGCAAAAAAACATAGTATCTGTTATCAGGTACACTGCTGTCTTTGGGCACTTCAAATTGCCAGTTAAATAAACTACCTAGTACGAAATTACTATTCTAGCAAACAATAATAAACTATTTTTTAATTAATTGATGTAATTTAAATTTCCTGTTACTAGCTATTAAATAAATAAAAATAGTAAATGTTGAGTTGTTGAGACCGCTTGCAAGGCAGGCCTTTTCAACTGTAAAAACACTCTATTGGCTGAAATATCTGAAAATGTTGATCAAGTAAGCTTACATCCTGTGTGGTAACCATGTGAACAATTCTGGCTCCAGCATCCTCGAAGTTGGTTTTTATCCGATGATATATAGGTGATGGAGAGAGCACCACATCCCCTGGGTTACAGAGTGAACGTGCGAGGCTTTCCATACAGGCAGTGACTCCTGGCATGATAATGAGCTACAACAGAAGAATTTTAATATTATAATACACTTGTTTCAACTCTAGAACATCACATTACTTTACATGTCTTCTTTAAATACTACATCTACATACCGTCTGTTAAAATATTTTACTTGCTGCTTATACAATCACAAGACCATTTGGGGGATAATCTCACACAGCTTACATGGTCTGGATGGACAGCCTCCATGGGGAAATGCTGTCGTGTCAGGAATGTGGCACAAGCCTCTCGCATCTCCTTGGTGCCATGAGAAGGAGAATACAAGAGGTGCTTCTTCTTCAGGGTTGTGCAATCTTCTCGCTGAAGCCTCTCCTGCACGTCATCAACCAGAATGCGGTTAACAGCCTGGGACAGCACAATGACACCCTGTTGGGATATGAATAGCAGAACAAGTTTATCTAAATGACGGAGTGAATTTTGAAAACAAATATTTAAACTTGGCAAAAGACTGGAGTCTGACAGATGGAGGGAGGGAGAGGAGGGGAAGGGGAGAGAGGAGAGAGGAGGAGGGAGGAGGGGAGGGGGGAGGAG
>NC_051401.1:37628479-37656159 GCF_015228065.2 Penaeus monodon | reverse complement strand
TTGTGTGTTGTTTTGTGTTGGGGTTGTGTGGGGTGTGTGGGTGTGTGTGTGTGGTGTGTGTTGGTGTTGGGGGTTGGTGTGTGGTGTGGGGGTTTTGTTGGGGTGTGGTGTTGTGTGTGTGGTGGGTGGTTGGTGGGGTGGTGTGTTGTTTTGGGGGGTGTGTGGGGTGTGTGGTGTGTGTGGGGTTGTGTGTGTGTGTTTGTTTGTGTGTTTGTGTGTGGTTTTGTAATCTATTACCTATCTTTTAAAATAAATTATATAATAATAATATTATATTATATATATAGATATGTTTAATATGTATAGTATATATATTTAACATATATTGTATATATATTTTTTAAAATGTTAAGTATACAGTATATATAATTATTATATATATATATATTATATATATATTATATATATAACCCAATATTATATAATATAATATTATATTATAATATTAAAATTATTTTAATTATAATTATATATTAAGTATTATATATATATATTTTTTTATAAAATATAATATATATATATATTATACCACAAACCCACACACAACATTTATTACTTACATAATAAAATATAATTTACATATTGTATGTACATAAAATATAAATAATATTTTTATATATATATATATATATTATAAATATTTTATAAAATAATAATATATATTACGCAACACACATTTATATTTTTATATTAATTATATATTATATATATATATATAAAAATTATATATATTAGTAAATGGTATTATTATTATATATATTTTATATTAAAAATATATTTTATATATTAAATATTACATATACATATTTATAATATATATTTATATTTATATATATAAAATTATAATATTATATATATTTTTTAATATATTATTTTGTTTGGGTTGTGTGGGGTTTGGGGTGGGTTTGTGTGTGTGTTGTGTTGGTGTGTGTGTGTGTTTTTGTACCTATCTTACCTATCTTCTGTATATTATTTATATAATATATATTTTAATTAATTTTATATTTTATAAAATGTTTATAATAAATTTATATATATTTTTAATTATTTTATATATATTATATATTATATAATATAAAATATTTATAAATAAATTATTTTACTTTTATTAATTATATTAATGTAAGGGAAAAGTAGATGTTGAAGAGGGTAAAGATATGAGAGAACGTAAACATGTGGGAGTGTAAAAGGAAAAGCGCTTGTATGGATGAGCGGATGAGTCGGGAGTGTGCGTGGAAAGTCCGTATAAAAATGAAATCTAAAAAACAACGGAAAAATTTAATTTTTGTTAACTCTTATAAGGAATGCCACGCTATATATTATTTTTATTATTATTATCTACTATTCATTATTTAATTTTAATATTTTAAATACTCTGGGAATTAGCAAATGATAGGTAATTTTGTGATAAGGACCTCGTGACAAAACATTTTAGTGTAAAAATAATTCTAGTGATCAACCCAAGAATAATACAGAGAAAAATAAGCGATGTAGCAATAAGGTGGTGGAAGTAAAGGGAAAAATGTGAAAAAAACAAAAAAGAAAGGGAAAATAATTAAAAAAATCAGTAGCCGTCACGTAACGGGGGGTTTCCCTGAAAAAAAACCCCACACCCGAATTTCTAGCCCTCGGGACGAAAGGGACGTGTGACTTTGTGCTGAGAGCCCCAAACTGAGCTCGGTTAAGGATGTTCATTTCCATTTAAAACCAGTTTGTTTAAGTAAAGTGACGTTAAAAACAAACTGCGTAAGGTTGAAAGGGAAAGTGGGACTTCGGAAACCCAATATCTAATGAGATTGTATCCAGGGATGAAAAATCGGGGACCGCAGAGAAATAGGCCCCGCCTTGTCTGCTCTGGCCGCCCCCCTTGCCTTTCTCGCCGTGCGGCCTGCCTTGCTGGCCCGCCCGTCTATCTGTCCCCGCTGGTCTACTACCACCATATTTTTTTGGGGTTTGAGTGTTGTGGTTTGTAGAGTAGGATTTATTATGTTTATTTTCTTTTTTAATAAAAATTGGTTTAAAATTTTGTTTTTTCTTTTTTTCCATTATCTCCCGCCCAAGTGAACAATGAGCTTTAAGTAAAAAAGTGAAAAACCCCGGAGAAGGTGCCAGGAACTGGTAAAAAAAAGGGGCCCAGCCCCAGGTTTTTGTTGAATATAAAAATTATATTTTTTTTATATTATTATATATAATATATATATAAAATATATAATAATATATACATATATTTATATATGTATGTATAATGTAAATTTTATTTTATTTTATATTATATATATTATATATATTATAAAAATGTATTATATATATTATATATATATATAAAATATTTATATAAAATATATAATATATATATATATAGAGGGGAGAGAGGGGAGGGAGAGGGGGAGAGAGGAGAGAGAGAAGGGGAGAGAGGGAGAGATTCATACACAAACACACACTCCCTTTTATCATCCTCATCGTCATCGACGGGGGGTCAATCTATAGGGGGCGTAGGGCCTCTTCCCAGTCTTTTCCAACTTTGGTTCTGTTTTTTTGTTTTTTGTTTTTTCCCGTCTCGGCCCCCAAATTTCGTTATTTCGTCACGCCATCTTGTTCCCCTTGGGTCTGGCCCTTGGCCTCTTTTTTTTTTTATTATAAAAACCCAGTCTGTTACATTCTTTGTCCCTTGGTTTGTCCTGTCTCCGATGGTATATGACCCCGCCCATTTGCCATTTTATTCTTTTTAAGCTTCCAAATATATTTTTCCACTTTTTGTCTGTTCCCTGATCCCCCGTCGCCCCTCATCCGATCTCCTTAGGTTAATTCCCAGCATCAATCTCTCCATTCCTCTCTGGGCACTTGTTAGTTTACTCTCCAGTAATTTTCTTGTCGTCCATGTTCCTGATCCATAGGTCATAACTGGGAGGACACATTGGTTAAAGACTTTTCTCAGTAAGCATAATGGCAAGGAGGCCTCTTAGTATGCTTTCTTGTGTCCCTGCCGAAGGCCCCTCCGGCTTAGCTGACGCGTCGCTTAATTTTCTTCTTCACTAGATGTGTTTGGGCCCGTACGAGTTGTCCTAGGTTATATATTACTTGTCCCCCTACCCCTCTAGCGCTTTTCCTTGTAACATGTAAACCTCTTCCGAACTGGGAAAATCTACTGTTGAAAATAGTTCTTAGTCTTTTTTCTTGTTCTCCTAAGTCCCCATTTCAGACTTTCTCTTTTTCAGATCGGGTTTTTTTATTGCTGCATTTCATTTGGCTGATTCACTGGAAGAGAAACAATATAATCCGCAAAATCTTAGATTGTTTAGTTATTTGTCTTTCCCATTTTTTTATTTTTTACTTTTTTCCGTTTTTCCCTCTAAGCTTCTTGAAATAATCCTCAAGACAAGCTGTAAAAAAAGTTTTGGTGGGATGGTGTTCCTTCCCCTCTAAACCCTTTTTTTAATTGGTATTTTTTTTTTTTTTTTTTCCGCGTGGAGCTTTTATGGTTGTTGTCCCCCTAATTTGTATATATCTTCCCCGTATTTTTACAAATACCTCCTCACCCTGTCTTCGGATAGCTTCAGTACGCTGGTATTTGTACAGATTTTAAAAGCTTTTTTTGGTAATGATGAATGCCATAACACAGGGGTTTTTTCCCATATTTCGTTTTTTTTTCCTTTATTTGGGTGAGCGTGTGGATGTGGTCTGTTGTTGAGAATCCACTGCGGAAACCCTGCTTGATCTCTAGGCTTATGTCAATTTTATATGTTATATATATATCATTATAATATATATATATAATATATATATATACTATATATATTATAGATATATATATAAATGATATATATTTACATACATGTATGCAGTCTATTAGGCTATACATGGAATAACCACTGATCCCCCTCGCCCGTAAAGAAAGAAAAGAAAAACAATGAAAGAGACAAAATAGGATACAGCAAACTATCAACTGCAGCAATAGCAGTTTTAAAAACTCAGTTCGACCGACGCCATTTTTTTTGCCCCCGTAGTTGACTGTGGCAATTTGTTGATGAGGCAAGCGCACGGTTTCAACTTACTTCATTCGGCTGTTCGGTGTACAGAATCACGAAAAGCTAAAAGTCGGAAACAATAACGAACATTTCATTCCTTCATTTTTTTCATTTCAGTCATTAAGGCTTAGCCTATTGAAAGCCGACATGCACGCTGTTTGAACAATGGGTCCAACTGCGTATAATGCCTGAGTCCTCTCTTCACTGTACATTAGCTGTTCTTCGTCCAGCTCGTCGGGAGCGCGCAAGATGGCCGCATGACTCCGCTCTGGGTCTCGCAGGTCAGCGGGCGGACCGCGAGGACACGAGGCCGGATGCCAAGAAAATCCCTTTCAATAGCCATTATCTTTATGTATCTGTCTATACATATAAGCACGCATGCACACAAACATGCAACACATAGACGAACATTATAGATGGATAGATTGATAGATAAAAAGATATATAGAAAGGTAACTAGATAGATAGATAGATGGGTAGATAGATGGATAGATAGATAAATAAATATATAGATAAATATATAGATATATATAGATATAGATGTAGATACAGATACACATATATATACATATACAAGTATCTATATGTTTATGTACACCACCACACACACACACAACAAAACACACAAACCCAAAACCAACACACACACACACATATTAATTTTATATATATATAAAATATTATATATATAATTTTAACACACACACCATACAATTCCATACCCACACAAACCACACACACACACACACACACTACACACACACCCACAACACACACCACACGCACACCACACCCCAACACACACACACAACACACACCCCCACACACACCCCACATACATACATATAAAATATATATAAAAAATATATATATAATATATAAAATTTTAAATAATAAATTATATATTATTATATATATATAATAAAAATTATATATTATATTAATTTTTATTGTTATAATTATGGACATATATGTATGTTTTTATATGTACATATATGTTTGTTTTGTATATATATATATATATATTATATAATATATATATATATATTATATATAAAATATATATATATATATATGTGTGTTTGTGTGGTGTTGGTGTGTGTGGGTGGGTTGTGGTTGTGTGTGGGGGGGGTGTGTGTGGTTTTATAAAAATTATAAATATATTAACATATGTTTATGTTATGGTAATATATATATATATAATATAATATTTTATATAATATAATATATAATATTATATATGTAACACCACACACAACACACACAACACGAAACAAACACACACAAAACACAACACACACAACACACACAAACCATATATATATAATATATTATATATATTATATTTTATATACATAATTATCCATATATAGATATTATATTTATATATTAATATCATAGATAATATAATATATATATTATTTTGTGTGGGGATGGGTTTGTTTTTGTGTGTGTGTGTGTGGGTGGTTGGGGGGGGGTGGGTGGGGGTGGTGGGTTTTGGTTTTTTGTGTTGTGTTGTGTGTGTTTTGTGGTTTGTGGGTTGGTTTTGTGTGTGGGGGTGTGTGTGGTGTAAAGATCATACCATTATATTACATTATGTATATTATTCTATATTTATATAATATATAATATATATATATATAAATTATATATATGTATAATATTATATATATAATAATAAGTTATTATATATATAATATGTTTCCCATAACCTTGAAGATGAAATCCATATGGGAATTATATATAATACTCTATATATATATATAACATATTTGATATTATATCTGTTATATAAATATATATTATTATATAATTATATATATATATTATTATATGTTTTATTATATATTTATATTAATATTATATATTAATGATCTATATATAAATACATATTATATATATATATTAAATATAATTATTAAACACAACACACAACCAACACGCCCCACAAACCAAATAACAATATACATATGTATTATATTTATCATATTTAAATATATTATATATAATATATATATTATAAATATATATTTATATATAATATATTTAAAATAAATAAAATAAAAAAATGGAAATAATATATATACCCCAGTTCCATCAATTCATCATTTAAACGGTAAGGTTCCAGGTCTGAAGCCGCCCCGTGGTTCACCGCATGATACCTCAATTTTGCAAGTTTTTTTTTTTCCAACGTTTTTTGTTGAATGCTCCCTTGGGAGTTCGTACGTGGGTTAGGTCCCTCCCCCAGTTTTTGTTCACCTTTTGTTCCCACGGAGAGTGGCCCGGTGGGGTTTACCCTTTTTTTAGGTATCCCATTTTCCCTTCTATCCTTATTTTTATCCGGGCCCCCTTGGGACCAGCAAACTGTGAACTTGGGCTGGCTTGGCCCCACGCAAGTTGGGCTAGGGCCCAGGCAAATCGAGGTGGGAAAGTTGCCCCTTTGCCCAAGGGAAACAACTCGGCGGTCCCCGGTGAACTTCCCGAAAAAACCCCTCGAAAACTCAAGAAATTGCCCCCCCGTCCCGTGGACATTCCCCCTCGATTTCCCCCCGACGCTCTAACCATTTCGACGCACCGCGGCCTTGACGAATCATGGGTTTCCCAGTGATTTTGTTTTTTTTCTTGCAACTTTTTAAGCGGGTGGTTTTTGCCCAATTGCCCCTTCCGCCCGGTGGGTTTTTTTTGTTTTTTTTTTTTTTTTTTTTTTTTTTTTTTTTTTTTTTTTTTTTTTTTGTTTTTCGAGTCCCAACCATCCTCCCTATTTTTTCCGCCCCCCTGGACTTGGGGGCTGACTTTTTTGGTCCCCCCAGTGCCTTAGGCAAAGGCAAAATTGAGGTTGAGTTTTTTTCCTTTTGCCAGCCCCTAAGGGGAAAACCACGCGGGCGGGTTTCCGGTGAAACCTTCCGAACCTTCGAAACCTCATATTTTGCCCCGTCCGTTGACAAATCCCTGAGTCCCCCGACGATTTCTAACCCATTCCGTCCACCGCGCCCCCAATAATATACCATAAATATATATTTATATATATATATTATATTATTATATAAAAATATAATATAATATATTAGTATTATATTTTAATAATGGTGGTGGTGTGGGTTGTGGGTGGGTTGTTTGGGGTTGTGTGGGGGGTGGTGTGGGGGTGGTGTGTGTGTGTTGTGTTGGGTTTTGGTGTGTGGGTGGGGTGTGTGTGTTTTGGGTGTGTTTGTGTGGTTGTGGTGGTGTGTTGGGGGGTTTGTGTTAGAATATACATTTATAGACCATATGTATTGTTTTAATGTTTATAAATATTATATATATATTATATTATATTATATATATATATATATTTATATAATATTATATATATATGATTATGTAACACACACAACAACACCACACACACACCCACATTATATTAAAATAATATATATATTAATAATATTATTATATATATAATAATATATATATATAATCATGCATATATACATATATATATATATAATATATATATAATATAGTATATATTTAATATATATAAATAATTAAAAATATAATTGTTGGGCTGGAGGTGGTGGTTGGGGTGGGTTGTGTTGGGGGTGTGGGGGGGGTGGGGTGGGGGTGTGTGGTTGGGTGGTGGTTGTTGGGTGTTGGTTTTGGTTGTGTGTTGTTGTGTGTGTAAATATTAACATTATACATGTGGTTTATATATTTATCTTATATTATTCTTATATATAATATTTATTTTAATAAATATATATATATATAATTATTATATATTTTTTTTTATTAAATATATATATATATATTAATTTTGAATAATAGATATATATATTAATATTTAATATATTATTAATATAATATTATGTCCCATACCTTGGAAAGAAATGAAAAATCCATATGGGAATTATATAGTATATAATAAATTTTAATATATATAATATATATTTATATATATATGTTTAATAAATTATATATATATATATTATAAATAAATAAATAATGATTATATGTTTATATATATATTATAATATAATATATAATATAATATATATAATAATAATACACACACACACAACACACCACCCACAACCAAATACATATCATAATGGTAATATTATATTATATTATTTATATATATAATTAATATATATTATATATATAAAATATAATTATATTTATATATTATATATATGTATAATATTAATATATTAATAAATAACAAATAATAAATAATGAAAAATATATATTATCATATATAAAGATAATAATATATATATATATTTATATAATATATATATATATTATATAATATAAATTATATGTATTACCACACAACACACACACACCACCACAACAACACACACCACAAACACACCCTTATATAACATTATATAATATATATATTTATATTACATATATATATATAATAATATAATATATTTTATTTTTTTTTATAATATATGTATAATATTATTAATAATAATAATAATATATATATATTATATATATATTTATATTATTAGATATAAATCTATAATATTGGGTGTTTTTGTGTGTATTCATATAGAAATTTTTAATTAGTATTTCATATAAATATAATATATTATAATTATATATTATTATATAAAATAATATATTATATAATATTATTTTATATTATGTATAGATGGTATAATATATTAATGTTGATATATAGTATATATATATTTTATATCTGTTGGTTATGGTGTTGGTGTGGGTTTTTGGTGGTGGTGGTGGGTTGGTGTGTGGGTTGTGGCGTTGGTTGTTTAATGTGTGGTGGGGGGTGGTTGTGGTTGGGGGTGTGGTGTTTGGTGGTTGGTTGGTGGTGTGTTGGGTGGTTTGTTGTTGTTGGTGTGTTTTGTGGTTGTGTGGGTGGGTGGGTGTGGTGGGTTGTGTTGGTTTTGTGGTGTGTGGGGTGTGTTGCCCGTGGGTTTGTGTTAAATGGTGAGTGGGCCCAAAAGACACAACCACAACCCACATTTGTATTGTATATGTTGTGGGGTTTGGCGTGGTGGCACTGCGATCATGTGGGAAAACCGTTTGGGGGGGGTGAGTTTTTTCAAACGAGGTTCGGGCCCCAACCGAAAAAAAAGCGGCCACGTAATCCTCCGTCCCTGCCTTTTGCCAAGGATAATTTTCTAGTCCCGTGGATCTCTTTCAATGACGACAGCGGTGGTTGCCTTACCCTTTTTTTTCCCCCGAACGTCTCCCCCCGGTAACATTATTGCAAATTTGGACGCAGGATAAAATTCATTTTATTACTGATGACCCCACTTCTCCCAAACATGTTGGGGGAGTCCCCCGATTCCCCCCCAGTACTCCCGCCAAAAGGTCACAGAAAAGCTTTTTGGCGGAACGGATAAATTTGGTTTTTTTTTTGTTTGTTTTTTTTTTTAAAAGAAAAATGATTAAAGCTTATCAGTCCATTCCAGAAATTTAAAAAACCGAGATAAAAAAAAAAATTACCAGTTCAATAATAAAAAAAGGAAAACAAAAAAGTCAAAAGCAACACTGCAAGATTATCAAATTTCATGGAGTTTCCCAGCAATACAAATAAATGTTAGGTAATCAACCGTTGTTACACCTATCCCAGAAACCCCTACAAGTATTTTTTTTTTCCCTCAAACCAAATACTATTTTGGCTTCACTGTTTTGCGCCCCTGTGGCAAAGCTTTCCATTTTCCCTAACCTATAGGGTTTCCCCCCCCCACGCAAACCACAACCACACACACAACAACACAACAACAACAACACACACACACAATTTATATATATAATAAATACATATATCTACTTTATATATATATATATTATTAATATATAATATAAATATATGTATAATATTATACATATTATAAGTTGGTGTGTGTGTTTGTGTATGTTTTTTTTAAATAATATCTACATATAGTTTTTTTAAACATTATCCATAATTTAATATATTATATAATATATATTATTAATTATTATATCTATATAATAATATAATTTTAATAGTTTTTGTTATTATATTCATATATATTTTTTTTTATAATAATTGCAATGCAGAATATTATATTTTCCGTAACCACATACACACAACACACACACACACACACACCAACACACACACAACACAAAACACACACACACACCCCACAACACCACAAAACACACACACCCAACAAATATATATTATAATTATAATTTTATATATATATAAATATATAATATATATAATATATAATAATAAGGTACAATATATTTTTTTATAAGGTAATATATTAACATTATGGATTATATTTAATATTTATATATATAATATAATAATATAAAATAATAATTAATTTTATATATACTAATTTTATTGGTCATTAAAATATACAACACAATAATGGTGTTGTGTGTTTTTTGTGGTGGTGTTGGGTGGTAAATTATACTAATGTCCCCCGGTTATCTATTTACTCCGTAAATGTAATCACACCCACCACAACAACTCAACACATATAACATTTTTATGTTTTAATATCTTAAACACAATACACATCACACCACACCACAACACACACACACACCCCACACACACACCACCACACACCAACACAATAACACACACACACCACACACACAACACATATAATTATATTATAATTAATTATTATATTTATATATATAATATATATTATAATATATATTATAAGTTAAATATTAATATATGTGGGTTGGGTTGGTGTTGTGTTGTTGGTGTGGGTGTGGTGTGGGTGTTGTGGGTTGGGGTTGTGGGTGTTGGTGTGTTTGGTTGGTGTTGTGTGGTTGTGGGTGGGGGTTTGTTTTGTTGGGGGTGTGGTGTTTGTTGTGGTGTGGGTTTTGGTGGTGGTTTGTTGGGGGGGTTTTTATATTTAATATCCAGAGTATTTTACATATTTTTTTTTATTATATATAATTATTAATAGTATATTATATATATATATAATAATATATATATTTATTTTATAGTATAATTATTTTATAACACACCCTAATATCCATACGTGTAACAATATTAATATATATATTATATATTAAGATATATATATAATTATTATAATATGTTTTTTTATATATTATGATAATAATGTATATATAGTACCCCATAACAAAAAAATATTATAATAATTATATTATATATAAATATATATATTTATAAAATACAAACCAGATATTACATATAGAAATATTTATCTACTTTGTTTGTATAATGCAAAACACACACACACACCCCACACACAACGTAAAGCAACACCCACACACCCACACACACACACACACACAAACAACACCACACACAACAAAAACCACCCACCACAACACGGACAACAAACACACAATATATAAAAATATATATATATTATAATATTATATATATTATTTTTATATATTATTATAATACCACCCGTTAGTGATTATATGTGTGGTAAATAATTAATATATAATATATTTATATATCATAATAATTAAATATAATAATATATATATATTAAAAATTAATGGTTAATATATGGATGTATATATAAACACACACACCACAACAACACACACGAACAACAACCAAACAACCACACACACACAACAACAACCCCCACAACACACACACAACACACAAATAATATATAAATGTATGTTGGTTTGTGTTGTGGTGGGGGGTGTGTTGGTGTGTTTGGGTGTGTTGTTGTGTGTGTGTGGTTGGGGTTGTGTTGGTTTGGTGTGTCGTTGGTGGGTGGTGTTGTGGTTGTTGTGTTGGGGGTGGTGGTATTGTTGTGGGGTTTTGTGTGTGCGTGGTGGGTGGTTGTATTTTTCCACACATATTTTAATTTTATGCATACAGAATTATAACTTTCGTACACACACACACAACACACAACACAACAAACACACAACCACACCACACCCACACACACACCACCACAACACAAACACAACATAATATTATATGATAATATATATATATATATTATATATATAATATGGTTTGGTAATATAAAAAATTTAATAATATATTATATATAAATTTTATAATATATTTAATATATTTCAATAGATAAAAATGTGTTGGTGTGTGGTGGGGTTGTGTGGTGGGGGGTGGGGTGGTGTGTGTGTGTGTGTGGGTTTGTGTTGTGTGTGTTGTGGTTGTGTGGTGGGTGGGGGTGGGGTGGTGTGGTGGTGTTGTTTGGGTGTGTGTGTGGTGTTTGGTGTGTGTGGCGTAATATATAATTACATAATTGGAAATATATTATAAGTTATAATATATGTTTAATTATATATATATATATATATTATAATTTAAATTATAATATATATCATATAAAAGTAAATATATATATATAATTAAAATATAAGATAGTAAAAATATATATTTAATATAAGTATATATATTATATATAGATATATATATTATATATATTAATAATATATATTAATATTATATATATAATTTATATATCAACATATATCACAAAGATATGTGGGGGTGTGTATGTGTACCTGGGTGTGTGTTTTTTTTTTTTATATATTATCAATCTATTAATATTTCGTATGTAATCAAACACACCAGACCTCACATACAAATAATGTTATACACACACACAACACAACCACACATAACATATTGCCATATAATATATATATATATATATATTATAATTAAATAATTATATATTTATTCTATCTAATATATTATATATATATGATTATTTATGTGTTTGTTGTGGGGGTGGTGTGTGGGTTTGTGGTGTGTGTTGGGGTGTTTTGTGGTTTGGTTGTTTTTGGTTGTGTGTGGTTGGTGTTGTGGTTGTGTTGGTGTGTGTATTTTGGTGGGGTGTGGGTTGGTTGGTGGGTTTGTGTGTGTGTGTTTGGGGTGGGGTGGTTGGGTGTGGGTGGTGGTTGGGTGTTTTGTGTTGTGTGGGTGTGGTGTTTTTGGGGGTTGTTGGTGGTTGTTTGGTTGGGGGGGGGGTGTTGTTTGGTGTAAAAAAATGGTTGTGGGTTTGTTGTATGGTTGTTGTTGTATGTCATATTATGTAAGAGGAAATATATATGAATTAATTATTATTTATTAGATATTATTGAATTATATAATGTTTATTTTTATATTTTTATATATATTTTTTTTTTATAGCATACAGATTTTTTAAAAAAATGGGGTTATTTTCGTACACAAGCCACACCACACACACACGCAACACACAACAACCACACCCACAAACACACACCACCACCACACAACACAACACAAAACACACGCAACCAAGATATTAGTATTATATTTATAATATATATATAATTATTATATATATTAATATATATATAATTAGTATGTAAAAATATATGTATCATTTTATATATTTATATATATATATAATATAATAAACTTATCTATATTATTATTTAAAATATATAATACATATATATTTTATAATATTATATATTATTTATATACATATAATACACCCCACACCACCAACCACCACAACACCAACCACCAACACCACACACACCACACATATATTATAATATTTATATAATATTATTATATATTATAATTATTATAATATATGTATATTATATATATTTATATATAACATTTAACACACACACCACACCAACACACACACCACATACCACATTTTTTTTTTATATGTTATAAAGACATGGTATAATATATATAATATTATAAAATATATATTATTATATAATATTTATTATAATATTAATAGAATATATATAATATTCTTATAAAGATAGAATAGAAGATAAATAAGATTTTTTTTAGAAATAGATAGAAATACATATATTAATATATATAATATTATATATATTTATAATTATATTATATATATATATATTATATAATAGAATATATATAGATTATATATATATGAACTGACGGGGATTGCTCCCCTAAGTGGTTTAGAACCCTGGACCCCCTCTCCATGGGTCCCCCCCGAGTTTTTCCATTTTTTTCCCCCGCTCCGCGGTCCACGTCCCCCCCCCCGTAAAAAAATGCCCTGGGCGCTTTTCCTGACGAATGGCCCTTCGGAGCCCCGATTTTTTCACGCCGGAAAAGAAAACAACATAATCCGCCCTTGAAAAATTCCAAACGCAAGGCCCGTCGTAGGTGGGAAAGTTTTAAACTTTTGCCGCGGGGTAATTAAGGAAATGGCCACCCCAAAATCCAAGGCACGGGTGAGAGTTTTTGTCCCCAAATAACCCTTCTAAATAATTGAAATTGAGAGACGCCCCGATTTTTTTTTTACTTGTAGTAACAATATAATAAATATATATATTAATATATATTATAAAGATCTATATAATATATTATATATTAATATAATAATATATTTATAATAAATATTAATATATGTGGGGGGGGTGGTGTTTGGTGTGTGGGGGGGGGTGGTGTGGGTGGGGGTGTTGTTTGGGTGGTGGGGGGTGTGGTGGTGGTGGTTGTGGGTGGTGTGGTGTTGGTTTGTTTGGTGGTTGGTTTGTTTTTGTGTGGGTGGCCCGTGGTGGGGGTGGGTTGTGGGTAAACAACAAAATTATATTACATTTCACATTGGTTAATGTAATGTATGGGTAAAATATGGTTTATGGTTTTATTTTTACTAATAACACCGATTATTAACACCATACACACAACACACCCACACAAACACACCACAACCCCACACCAAAAAAAACCACACAACATCACAAAACCAACACACACACTAATCCAAACAGACACACACCCACATAAACAACCAAACACACCCCACACACAATATAATTATATATTGTGTGTGGGTTTTTGGGTTGGGGGTGGGTTAAAAAATATACTTATATTATTGTTGTTATAATTTAACATATAAGAATTTTTTTTTTTATTATATCACATCATCTCAAGGGGCTAACAGCCGCACCTGGAGCCAAAAATGGCCCCGGCAAATCCCCACCCTTCGCCTTTTCCAGCCCCACGATTTTTTGTTTCCCTCGGAGGCGAGGTCCATCCCAGCAAGCCAACACGGCCCCCCCCCATCCTCTAATGTTCCTCGCGACAGGGTCCCCCTCCCGTCGAGCTTGGCCCAAAGGCTTAATTGATCCCTCCTTGGGTCCGTCCCCCACAGGTCCCTCCCCCCCCCAACCCATGGTGTTTTTTCACCCCCTCCGCAAGAAAGGCTACCCTGATTTGGGCAAGGGTCCCCGGTCCCGAAAAGGGAGACGGCTAGGTTCCCATATAGCCCTCACAATATCAACAAAACGAATATATAATATAATACATATATATATAATATATATATATATAATATATATATAATAACATATATTTAGATATATATGTGTATATATATAATACATATAATAATTATTTTGTGTTTGTGTGTGTAGGTATATATATATATATATATATATATATATAATATATATATATAATATATATATATATAATTGTGCATGTGTTCTGTATATATTTTATTAGTCTATCTCTTCACCTCTCTGTCTATCTATTTTTTCTGTCTATCTATCTATCTATCTATATATATATATATATGTCTGTGCATATATATATACATATATATATTTGTAAATATATACATAGATATCTATATATCTGTCTACCTCTCTATCTATCTACCTATATGTCAATCTATATGTATTATTTATGTAGATGTTTTTTTTTTTTTTTTTTTTTTTTAAGTGCCCTGTCCCACAAGGACGTTGGCGATCATGGATTTCCATGATTTTCTTGGCAATTTAGAGCGGTGGTTTGCCGTTGCCTTCCGCCCGGTGTTTTTATCGAGTTATCATCTCTATTTACCCGGTTCTGCGACCGGCACTGACTTGGGCTGGCTTGCTCACCCAGTGGCTAGGTAGGCAATCGAGGTGAAGTTCATTGCCCAAGGGAACAACGCGCCGGCCGGTGACTCGAACCCTCGAACTCAGATTGCCGTCGTGACAGTCTTGAGTCCGATGCTCTAACCACTCGGCCACCGCGACCTACAGATATATGTATATATATGTATATTTATCTATATATGCATATTTATATATATATATGTATATATATACATATATATATGCATATATACATATATATATATATGCATATATGTATATGTATATATATATACATATATATATACATATATATCATCATCATCATCAAGGGGCTAACGCCGACGGGGGCGCATGGCCGCATCCACCCTTCGCTTCCAGCCACGAGGATCCCTCGAGGCGAGTCTCCAGGCAGGCACACGGCCCATCTCTAATTCCTCGCGACAGGTCTCGTCGAGCTGCCCAAGCCATGATCTAGGACGTCCCACAGGTCTCCTCCACCCAGGGTTGTCTCGCAGAGAGACAACCTGATGGGCAGGGTCGTCCATAGGGAGGCCAGCTAGGTGGCCATATAGCCTGAGTTGGCGATCCCGGATTATGCAAGTAACAGGTCCCATGCCAGTCTCACGGTGTAACCGCCGGTTGGACACGTGGTCCTGCAAACTGTATCCCATGATCCGGCGAAGGGACTTGTTACAAAAGGCATCAAGGCGAGACTCCAAGGCACTGGATAGCGTCCAGGTTTCGCTTCCATAGAGCAAAACTGGAAGTATCAAGGCCTTGAAGACACGCAGCTTGGTCCTTCTGCATAGGTACCGACATCTCCAAACGCTCTTGTTGATCGAGTTCGGGCTCCTGTTGCCAAACCAATCCGTTCTGATTTTGGTCTGACAACCCAGAGATATGGACTAGTACCAAGGTATGTAAAACTTTCTGTAATTTCAAGCCCTCCCGAAAGCGGGGATCGATGAACGGGTTCCCCTAAAGCCCCCAAAAAGCCCCTGAATCTTGGTCGGGGCCCAGGGACCTCTGGGCCAAAGGATTCACCTCATTGCTAAATGCATCAAAGGGGAAAAGGCCCCCCCCCCCGGGGGGGGAAACCAAGGTCCAAAGTCAAGGTTGAGACCTTAAATTGCCTAGTGTTGCTCCGCCTGATTTGGCTAGTGCTCGCCCATTACCAGTCCTAAATGTTAAAAAAGTGGTTGGGTGAAAGGGGACACACCTTCCTCACCCCTGAATTAAGGGGGAAGAATTTCACTACCCCCCCACACTTTACAGCATTTCCCAGAAAGGGGCCAAAAGGGCAATAATCTGTGTGGGAAATTCCCCTGAGCCCAGGATCTCCATAACGTTTTCCCCCCGAGCCCCGACAAACGCCTTCTTGGTCGATGTGGGCTGCGAAAACCCACGCCGAACTACCGGCGTTCCAAAATTTACCGAAACGCTAGTATACGGTCTATTGTGACTTCCCGGGGTAAATCCAACTGCTCCGGGGCTCTAGCCTCAGTAGGTGGTTGCGGATCCTTTAGAAGAAGGGGCGAGAACCTTCCCGGTAGCGAGCATGTAATGCCGCGGTAGTTGCTACGCCCATATATATATATATATATTTTAAATATAATATATATATATATAATATATTATATTTTGGTGTATGTTTGTGCATTTTTATATCTATATCATCTGTCTTTTATAGTTATCTATCATCATCTATCTATTCAAAATTTTATAATTATATATTTTAAATATATTATTAATATATAAAAAATAATAATATACATCCACATCATTTTTTTATCATTATATATCTATTTACTTTTTATATGTATGTTTTAAAATTAAAGTAAAATATAAAAAACTATACAAATTTTTTTTGATTTTATATAATATAAGGTAAGAGTTTTAGAGAGAGGGGGGGGGGGGGAGCGAGAGAGAGAGAGAGAGGAAGAGAGAGAAAAGAAAAGAGATGGGGTGGGATGGGAAAAGAGAGGGAAAAAGAAAGAGAAGAAGGGGGGAAGGAGGAGACGAGAAAAGAAAGGGGGAGAGAGAGGAGGATGAGAGAGAGAGAAGGAGAGAGAGAGGAAGAGAGGGGAAAAAGGGGAAGGAAGAGAGAGGAAGGAGGAGAAGTGGAGAAGGGGAGAAGGTGGATTTAGGGTGGGGGAAAAAAGAGGGGAGGGGAGAGAGAGAGAGAGAGGGAGGTGGAGGGGAGGTGAGAGAGAGAAGGAGAAAAAAGAGGGGGGAGGGGAAGGAGAGAAGAAAAAGGGACCGGACAGAAAAACGGCCGGGGGAGGAAGAGAAGAGAGAAAAAAAAAAAAAAAAAAAAGGGGGGGGGGGGAGAGAGGAGAGAGAAAGAGAGGAGAAAAAGGGAGATGAGAGAAGGAGAAGAGGGAGAGAGAGAGAGAGAGACAGACAGACAGACAGACAGGCAGACAGACAGACAGACCGACAGACAGACAGACTGACTGAGACAGAGTGAGAGAGGGAGAGACTGAGACAGAGTGAGAGAGAGAGAGAGAGAGAGAGAACTAATTTGAGAGTCTGAGAGAGCGAAAGCGATATATATATATATATATATATATATATATATATATATATATATATTTATTATTTATATATATATATATATATATGTGTGTGTGTGTGTGTGTGTGGGCTTGTAATTTTTATATATATACACCTCTCTCTATCTCTCTCTCTTTTTCTAATTCTTCTCTTCTCTCTCTCTCTCTCTCTTTCTTTCTCTCCCTCTCTCTCTCCCTCTCTCTCTTTCTCGCTCTCTCTCTCTTTCTCTCCCTCTCTCTCTCCTCTCTCTTTCTCGATTCATCTAACTACAAATCTACGAAAATCGAAATATTTGAATTAAATTTCATCCTCCCGCAAAATTTACTAAAAGCTAGACAGCGTGTCGCCAATGAATTATTAATTGTTGATAAAATGCTTTGTTATTGTCATTATTATTAATATTAATATTATTGTTGTCGTTATTATTTTTATCATTATTATTATTATTATTATTATTATTATTATTATTATTATTATTATTATTGTTATTACTTTCATTAATATTATTATTACTTTCGCTATTATTATAATTTTTATCATTCTCACCATTATTGTTATCATTATTGTATTTGTTATTATTATTATTACTATTATCATTATCATTGTTATTATCATTACTATTATCGTTATTATCATTTGTGTTATTAGAATTATCATTATAAAATATCAATTACTAATATCATTATTATAATTTATTTTAATTATTCGTCGACTTGTTTGACACAGGACCGTCGCCTCGTTGTTTTGCTTTTGCAAATTCTTTGGAATTTACTCGGAGTTTCAAATCTATTGAGCAGCGAGTAAGCTTTTATTTCTTCTGGATGATCAATGACAAATAATAGCGCAATCATTACATATGACCTTCTCTTGGAAAGTATAATATCAGTGGAAATGCGAAATGCTGACGTGACTTGCATTTAATGACTAACTGGGCCGCGGTCCTTCTTTTGGTTGCGTCATATTACTTATGATTAATTCTCTTCACTATTATCAACCCTCCTCATCCTCATCCTCATCCCCCATCCTACCTCATTTCCCGTTCATCTTATCGCATAATTATCAGCTACCACACTAACATTGCTATCATCTCATCATGCATGACATAATTACCATCATCCTGCCATCACCATCCGTCCATCACCATCAGCGTCGTCATCCCATTATAATCCCTAGATTAGATTGAGCTTTCATTGTCATCACCGTCATCACCATCATCATAAACACCATCATTATCACCATACTCACCATCGCCCGATCATTCATCACCATATCATCATAACAATATTTCCACTCACCTCAACTTCAGTATCATAATCCCCTTCACCATTATCATCAATCACACCATCTCTGTCACTATCCCCATTACCAACCTCATCATCACCTCATAATCATCATTAACACTCTATTCATCATCATCATCACCATAATCATCATCATTGTCACTTACACACCATCCATCATCACCATCATAATCATCACTAGCACTCTATTTCTCATCACATCACCAATGACATCATTTCGCCTACACACTATCATCATCACCATCATATCATTCACTAATCACGTCTTATTCATCAGAATCACATATCATCATTAGGTTAACCGACGTGGGGGGGGGGGTAGCGATGACATAGGTAGTTTAGCTGTTTAAAGATTACCGTCCAGATTTAGTTAATAATATGTCTCAGGCAAATAAGTTGATACCTTTTAGCATTTTATTTTAAAGGGTTATATCGTTTTTATAAAAAACTCGATGTCGAAGCAAAAACAACCAAAAAAACAAAACGTTTTCAGTCCGTATTAAAACCGTAAAAAACTGTGGTGTTGATTGTTGTTTTCACTTTGATTTGATCTTGTGAATAAACAAAGATTCCGGATTAAAAGGAACATATATATATATTATATAAAATAATATAAATAAAAAAATATATTTTTTAAATTTATTATTTATTGTAATATATATGTTGTGTTGTGTGTGTGTGTGCGGGTGGTGTGGTGGTTGTTGTGGTGTGGGTGTGTTGTGTGTATGTGGTGTGGTGGAAATGCATAAAATTTTGTCGGGCATGGGAAATAGTTGCTTTTGGTGTGGGTTCTGCAGATTGGGCTGAAATACAGGATATAAGGGAAGACGATAATCCCTTTTCCCCTGGGGTACTCCACTTCTGAGGTGGATGGGGTCCTGGTGGGCTCCCAGGCTATTGGGGAGTCCGGGTCCACCCGAAGCACAGAAAAGGCGGTGAAGTGTGTGGGCAGGTTGTTTGTTGTTTGTATTTAGACCGTCATGCCATCCTTACCAAGGCCTTCGTATATTTAAATTCTTTGTGTGTGCTTATATGTATATTTATATATGTTATGATTTTTTATTTATTTATTAAAAGATATTTATTTATAAATATATTTTATATATGAATATAAAAATATTATACATAAACTATCATATACATATGCACACAACAAACACAAAAAATTATAAATGTAAATATATACAAAATATCTATAGCATATATACATTGCATATTTCATTGTAAATATATAAATACTTTAATATGTAATATCATACAATATAATTTTTAAAAATATGTAAATATATATCATTAACAATATGTAATTCCGATGTTTTTGAAACTTAGCCCTCTTTTCAATAAACTAGTTTTTGTAGGGGGTTAAACCCTATTTTCTTCTAACATAGGGAAAAACCCGTGACTTTGGCCAAAAGAAAGGGTCTCGCCAAAACCCTTTAAATTTAAAGACGGGGCCTGCCCCTGCCTCCTCTTTCCCTTGAGAGATTAATCTCCCGAAGCGACTGAACGGGGCCGGGGGTAAAGTTTAAAAACCCTTTTCGTCGGCGACTGCACTTTTATGTTCATAGGCTGTTTTTATTTAGTATAATAAAAACATTCTTTAAAAAACTCTCCTGAAGCGTAATGAAAAATTGTATCTTAACGTCTGAAGGTACAAAGCATCACCACCCAAATGATAAAAAATGTTTTCATGTGTAAAAAACTAAGAACTGGACACCAGGAAAATGGCGTTACGGAAAATTGCGGATTAACTGTTAAAGCAAAACCAAATCCTAGCCAATGAAAACTTCTATAAATGCTTATTTCATTCGGGGGCCCATTGTGTCTTTTGTTGTCATTTGTCATTATGGTTCCCCATTTTGTCATTCTTCTTTGCCATGTTATTTGGTTACTGAAATTTTAGGTTGTCATACTTTCGGGGTCCCCTTTCGTTATTCCGGTTGTCATGCCCTTTTTGTTCCCAAAATTTATTGTCATAATTTTATGGTTCCATATTGCCATTCTGGTTCCCCCTTGTCATTCATTCTTGAAATTCTGATCGCTTTTTCATTTTGGTTGCCAATTGCCATTCTGGTTTCATGTTGCCATTCAGTTGCCACATTGTCATTCTGGTTGTTATTTTTTACTCGGGTTTGCCATATTGTCTTGGTATTCTTCTTTTTCCCGGGTTCCATTTTGTGTTTTTTTTCCTTTTTGACTCTCGCATGAAAAACCTTGTATTAGGCAGCTTTTTTTTATTACTGTTTTGTTTGTATTTTGTGATCTTGATTATTATTTAACATGATGACTAATCAGTTAAAAGGGAATTAATTTAAAAATTATAATTATTTTGTTTATTTTAAACTGAATCGTTTAAAATTTCATCAACTGAAATTACGAAAATTGGGTTGATTGATGAATCCCTTTTGTTTCCTTTAACAATAAAATTTGCTTGTTAATTTTATTACGGATATAGTCTAATCCTCCATTCGCAGTGATTTTGATCCCCCCGGGCAAAATTCCCCTCTTTAATCCCAATTTTTAAGGAAAGGGGAAAATGATAAGCGAAAAATTTTTTTTATCATCTTTTATTGTTTATTTTACAATTTATAAAAATTTTTTTATTATTTGTTTTTTATTCATTCATAATTTAAATTTTTTTTTTGTTCTGTTTTTATTCATTTACCATTTTCTGATTGTATTCATTATTTATTTATATTTCTATCTTTTTATTTTGTATTTTTATTTGGAAATTGTTGTTGTTTTTTACTTTTTATACTATTGTATTCTATTTATTCATTCTTTTATTACTGAATTTCCCTTTTTTTACTGTTTCTTTTTCTTACTACCGTGTTTATTTTTCATTATATATTTCTAGTTTTTTTTGAATCAATTCTCAATTATTATTTTCGCCCCTTCCACTTATTTTTTAAATTTTTTTTTTATGTTTCTCAAAATTCTTCACTTTCTTTTTTTTTTCCCTTTTTTCGAAATTCTTAATTTTATCGTTTTCATGTTTTTTTTTCTTACATTAATATATATATAATTTAATATATATATATAATAAAAATTTTATATATAATATATATATATATTTATTCCATTTCCCTTGTTCTTATATTATTCAACTTATTTTTTCTTCTTATTATTATTTTTAATTTTATTCTCTTTTTATTTTTCCCTTTTTTTTCGTCGTTTCTTCCCTTTTCTTTTTCTTCTTTTCTCATCTTCCCTTATTGCTTCGTCTTTTTTGGATCGCTTCTTCCCTTTTCGTCTTCTTCTTTTTTTTTGCCTCATTTTTTCCCTTTATTACTTTTTTTTTATTGGGAGGGCTTTTTCCCTTCTTCTTTTTCCTTCCGAGTCTCCACTACCCCTTCGAGCACGTCGTCTTTCCGCCAAATTTGCAAAGACCCCCGCTGGAGCCCAAAGGGGGGCCCCTCCTTCCTCGTCGACCTTATTTCCTCCTCCTCCTTGGAATTTCTATTGGTCACCCTCTATGTGGGGCGGAGCTTAGTGCCATTTGGGGGGTGGCTGGGGGAAGAGGGGCCCGAGGGGGGGAGCCTCGTGCTGTTGGGGGTGTCCAGCTGGAGGGGGGCAGGGGCAGAGGAACACATACACTCACACACATACCACACAATATGAAAAAAATAACATATATTACATATCATATATATTGTGTTTGGTATGATTATATATATAACTTTATACTTGATAGATAAAATAAAAAACTCATCCTACACTCCCATTTTATATGAAGAAATTCGTAGATAAACAGATAGGGTGATATTTTTTCATAATATGTATGTGTGTTATAGTACAGTTGTGTAAAAATTTTATGTATTATCTATCTATCTTCTTCTATCTTATTATAATATATATAAAATTTATATTTTAAAAAATTATCTTATATTTTATAATATAAAATATTTATTTATTTATTTTTTATTTTATATTTTCAGTGTTTTGTGTTATAAATATTATATTTGTATAATTTATATATCCGTTAGTAATTGGGTATCTACCCACCCTTTCCTACCTGCACTTCTATCTCCTTACCTACGTATCACCCACTTTATCTACTACCTACCCCCTACCACGTTCGTCTATCTATCAACCTACCCATTTTCTTGCTATCAGCCTTCTCACCGGCCCCCCTATCTATTTGTGTATCTACCTGCCCGTATCTTGGTTGGTTTAATACGTTGGTTTCATTTCGTTTTTTTAATTACGTTAGGGTAATTTGAAAGGTTTAAATTTTGGTTAGTTTTTCGTTTCGTTTCGTATATTTGGTTGGTTGGTTTTGTTTTATATAATTGGGGGGGTTGGGCCTTGTTTAAAAGGGTTTGATGAAAGTTTGGTGGGATAGATTTGTTATTTTTTTGTTGCATAGGTTTCGTTGGGTTTGGATACGTTAGGTTATTAAGGTTATATTATTTTTGTTAGTTTTGATTTGGTTGGGTAGGTTAGGGTTTTTTTATCTTCGGTTGTATTAATTAGATGGTTTAGGTATTTTGCCTGTTATGTTTATGTTGGGTTAGGTTTTAACAGATTTGGTTTATTTTGGTATGTTTTGTTATATTTTAAAGTTAGTTTAGGGGTTGTTAGGTTTGGTTTCGTTAAGTTAATTTATTTTTTTTAGAGAGGTTTATTTTGTTTATTGTGTTAGTTAGATTAATTTCGTTAGGTTAAATTTTATCTAATTAAAGGTTGTATGGTTAGTTGGTTTAGTATATTTTTTGGGGTTGTGGTTTTTTTTTGTTAGTTTAAGTAAGATGGGTTTTAGTTTCCTTGATAAGTTAATTAATTCGTTTTTGGGTTTTGTTTTTGGGGATGAAGATTTTCCTAGAAATTTTTTACCTTTCTTCAAAAAGCTTAGGTTGTTTTGGGCTAGTTTTGCTTAATTTGTTCGTTTTCGGGTTTAATTTGGTTTTAGTTAGGCAAGGTTATTAATTATTTTAGGCTATCAGGTTAGGGGTTGTTATATACTTAAAAAGGTTAGGGGTTTGGGTTTGGGTTAAATTTAATTAAATTTTGGTTAAGTTGATTAGTTTAGTTTTTGTTTTTTTTTTTAGGTTGGGTTTTTTGTTTTACTTAGGATTTAGGTATCGGGTTGGGTTTGATTAAAGGGAAATTGGGTTTTTGTTTTTGGGGAAGGGGACTTAACATAATTAACCTAACGTAACTATACCTAATTTAACCAAATCTAATTGCTCTAACTAAACTTATTAATTAAATAAACCCAAAAAAAAAAAAACGAAATAACCTAACCTAACCTAAAATATCCAACTTAACTAAAACTACACCCAAACGAACCTAAAACGTAATTAAAATTTCTTCGTCGTTGGGGGTATAATTGTATAATAATTTTTTTTTTTTATAGTTATATATAATGGTTGTTATATATAATTATATAAAATAATAAATTTATATATATTAAAATTTTTGTGTGTTGTGTGTGTTGTGTGTGTTGTGAAAAATTTTTTTATATATATAACACAAACCCATATATATTATATATATATATATAAAATTATATATTTAAAAATATATAATATAATATGTGTTTTTTAAAATATATATATTTATATATATTATATATTAATATTAAATAATTTTATTTAATTTTTTATTAATATATATATATTTATAATTTATATATATATTTAAATTTTTAATTATAGTTTATATATTATAATTTAATATATATAATTTATTATAATAAATATTATATAAATTTATATCTATTAATAATTAATTTTAAAATATATAAAATATAATATATTATATATTTTTTAATTTAATTTTATATTTAAATTATTTTATAAAAAAAAATATTTTAATTTTTATTAATAAAAAAAATATATTATACAATTTCACAACCCCCCCCCCCTCCCAAAAACCCACCCCCCCCACACCCAACCCCCCCAAACACCCCCCCTATATTTTATTCATTATAATATATTTTTATTTTATATACTTTAAAAATTTATATATATAAAAAAATATTTTTTATATATATTTTATATATTAATAACAATATATCAAATAATATTTTCAATACACATTATTAAAAATTATAAAACATTACTTATATTATCATATTATTGAATTATTTTATCAAACATTATTCAATTTATTATTTTCAAAATTTTGGGGCCCCCTTAAAAATAATATTTTTAAACTATCTAATAAATTAAAAAAAAATGAATATAAAAAACAATAAAAACTAAAAAATAAATTTTTTATAATAAATTATTTATTATTTTTAAATTAATATCGTTTTAATTTTTATTACTTTTATAAAAATTATTTTTACAATTATAATACTAGTAAAAACAATAATAATGATAATAAAAAGACAATAATAATATTAATAACAATATTATAAAAAATTAGTATTATTATTATATACTTATTATTATTATTTTTTGTTATTATTACAGTTATAATATATTTTTAGGCAATAATAAATAATTAACAAAAAATAATAAATAACAATAACTAATATAAAATAATGATAATAATAATAACATAAAAAATAATAATAATAATAATCTAATATAATTATAATATATATATATATTAATAATAATCAATGTTATCCAATTCTCTTTATTCTCACTTTTATCATCATTATTGCATGATTAATAATTCTGGTAATTATTATCACTATTACCCTAATAATTGCCAAATCATCAATGAAAGGAAAAAGGTCATTTTGGCAGATACTCTCTAAAGCTTATTTCGCTAGATTTTGCCGCTTTTTTTTGACTTTTTGGGATTTTTTTTTTTTACCTTTTTATTATATATGGACACAAATTTCCCCTTATTATCATCATTATTATCATGATTATATTTTAAATATTATATATATATATTATATATATATATATATATAAATATATAATTTTATTATATATATATATATATATATATATATATTATATAATATAATATATAATATTATATATATATAGTGTGGTGTTGTGTGTGTGTGTTGTGTTTTTGGTGTTGTGTGTTGTGTGTGTGTTTCGTGTGCGTGTTCGTGTGTGTGTGTTGTATGTGTGTGGTGTGTTGTGTTTGTTTATGTGTTTTGTTTTTATTTTTGTGTGTGTGTGTGTGTGTGTGTGTGTGTGGGTTGTTTGTGTTGTGTGTGTGTTTATATATATATATATATTTTAAAATATATATATTTTATATATATTTTAAAATAATGTATATAAAATTAATATATATTAATATATAATACAATAAAACACACACACCACACACACCACACACACACACACACACCACCACACCACAAATATATATTATATAAAATATATATATATATATATATATATTTTAATATATATTATATATTATTTTCTAATATATATAATAAAAATATATATATATTTAAAATATAAAATATATATATTATTATGTATGTTGTACAACACACACTTTATTATATTATATATATTTTATATTAAATATATATATTATATATCTCTATATATATATATATAATTCATATATTAATAATTTTATATACATATATATATTTTAAAAAATATTCTACTATATATATACATATATTATTTTATTATATTATTTATATATCTATTTATAAAATATATTTATATTATATTACACTACACATACACACACACGTAACACACATACACACACCACACAACACACACAACCCACACACATACCACATGCACACATACACACACACTCACACACACACACACAACACCCCCCCACCAAACACAACACACACACACCCACACACACACACATAATATATATAATATATATATATATTATATATATATATACATATATATATTAATATATATATATACATATAATTCACAAAATATATAAATATATATATAAATTTTATAAATAATATATTAGATATATAATAATATTACATAATAATATAAAAAATAATATATATTTTAAAAATTATATATTATATATAATATATATA
>NC_051401.1:37623049-37628379 GCF_015228065.2 Penaeus monodon | reverse complement strand
TAAAAGAAAGAAGAAAAGAAAGAAAAATAAAAAAGAAAAGAAAAAAAAAAAAAAAAAAAAATATATCCAAAAAAAATTTATAATAAAAAAAAAAAAATAAAAAAAAAAAAAAAAAAAAAAAGAAAAAAAAAAAAAAAAAAAAAAATAAAAAAAATAAAAAAAAAAAATTAAATATAAAAAAGAAAAAAAAAAAAAAAAAAATAAATTTTTAAAATAAAAAAAATTTAAAATAAAAATTAAGATATAAAAATAATAAATAAAATAAAAATAAAAATTAAAATTTAAAAAAAAATAATATAATAATAAAATTTTAAAAAACAAATTTTAAATAATATTTAAAATATATAAAAAAAAATATTTTAAATTAATTATTATTAATATATAATATATATATATATATAAAATTAATAAATATATTAAATTTTTAATATATATTAATATTATAATAATAAATTATTAAATATATTAATATATATAATATAATAAAATTATATATAATATAATAATAAAAAAAATATAATAAAAATTAATATTTTCTAGATATTTTAAATAATATATAATTTATAAATATAAAAATTTATAAAATATAATAAAAATATAAAAACCCAATAACCATTATCATTATATTTTAATTTTAATATGAATAATATGTAAAATATAAATATGATAATATAATATAATATTTATTATATATATATATTTATTTATATATAATAATTATATTATAATTATATATATTAATTAAATCATATAACAATAAAATAATAATAATATTATATATATTTAATATATATATATTATAATTAAGATATTAGATAGGATTATATATGATATATAGATATATATTAGATATATATCATATATATATATATTAAATAATATATATTTATATATTATAATATATTTTATCATATTTATATAGATATATATATATATTTTTTTATATATTATATATATATATATATATATATATAGATAATTACTTTAATTATAAAATATACTTATCTATAATGTAGTATAATATTATTTTATTATTATATATATAATATATATATAATATATATATATATATATATATATATATATATAATGCAAAGTAGAAGCAGGGCTTTGCTGAATTTTATTATTTCATAATGTTTCGAAGAATTATCTGAATCATCAGACTAGAAATAATGAACATAAAAACATAAAAGAAGAAACAACGGCGAAAATAGTTATCAAAATAAGCAATACTAAATGGGTAACATAACGTAACAAAAAGAAAAGGGCAGAAACATTGTAGAAAAAGCATGACATGTATGTGAGGACGAGATACCTAACATAGTTCTGAAGACAGAGGCATTATCTTCTTAAAGAAAGAGTTAATATTATAAGTTAACAAGAACAATGAAATTGATTTTTGGGGTGAATTTTTATACTCAAAGTAATTGTTTACGAACAGAGGAGCTTACATATCCGAGATTCGGTAGTCTTATGTACTTAGTTTCTTTGGGAGCAGTATGGATTTTTGTGGATGGACATAGATTGTCTAAGAATGACCAAAGCGTTTTGTATATAAAAAAAAAAAAGAAAAAAAGAAAAAAAAAAGGATAAATTAATAAATGAAATGATTAATTAAGAACTTAATTTCATTATCGAATTGGAACCAGGTGGATCATATGCTAAATGCTTTGTTGATGAGAGTGGTAATACTGTTCGTAATTTATTTCATGGATGAGAAAGTTAAATAGTTCATTCCACACACCAAAAACCACACCCCACACACAACACACACCCAAAACCCACACACACACACACACACACACACAACACACACACACACACACACAACACACATAACACACAACACACACACCACCCACTTATATATTGTGGGTGTATTGTACACATCTGTCTTTATTCTCTATTTTTATGTAATTTTAAAAAAAATATTATGTAACGATTTTATATTTTTTAAAATATTCTATATATATATAATATATATTAAAATATATATATATATATAATTTTACTCATATATTATAATTATAAAATATAATATTTTAATATATATAAATATATATATTATTAAAATATTTTATATTATTTTAATAGTTGTCAGTAGGGTAAATTCCAAAAAAATATTTTAATCTGTCGTGAACTACTTTGGCGATAAAACTTTTTTAGAGACCAATGCCTGTTGCCAGAAGGTGGCGTGGTGTGTTTCGTGCGTGCGTAAAGTGGTGTGTGTGTGTGGGGTGTGGGTGTGTGTGTGTGGGTGTGTGGTGTGTGTGTGTGTGTGTGTGTGTGTGTGTGTGTGTGTGTGGGTGTGTGTGTGTGTGTGTGTTGGTGTGTGGTGTGTGTGTGTGTGTGTGTGTGTGTGTGTGCCAGAAATGAGAGACGAATGAAAAGAGAAGAATTCGAAACAAAGAATGCGTAAAGATAAAAGAAGAGAATACGAACGGTAAGGAACGGAAGAAACGAAAAAGAACAGAAATGGTTGGGGTTAATGAAACGACAATTATCGCAGATAGAAACAAAAAGCTGTTCGACGGAAATGTCACTTTTAAGTACAAACACTGTAGTCATATGAATAATAGCAAATCTTTTTTTTTTTAGTCACACGCAGAATGACTGCTTCACTTAAATCTAGAAGACACACCGGAGTAATACTATCTTGCATGTTATTATTTACAGAACCGAGTATACACTATAATGAAAGATACACACACACACACACACAACACACACACACAAAAAAAAACACACAAAAAAACACACAACCCACCACACCACCAACACCCCACACACAACACACAACACACAACACACACACACCCCACACACACACACACCCCACACCACACACACACCCCACACACACACACACACACAAACACACACACACCACACACACACCACCCCACAACCACACACCCACGCACACACACCCCAACACAAGTTAGTAGTCAAAAACGACCTCTATACAAGTACAAGTAGGCACAATCAGTGTTTAACAGTTCGGGAGAAGAATAGAAAGTATAGAAAGTGGAACTATATAGAGAAAATCATCACAGTTATCACATGCTTACTCTAGAGGGCGCTGCTGTGAACAAAGAGCAGCCATTGGACGGGCACTTCCTTTGAAAGATTTGAACTACGAAGAAGGACCCAAGAAAATAAAACAGTGAAGGAAAGAAAAGAAAAACTGCGGGCCTGACTAGTCTCCATTGATGTCTCGAGAGTAATGGCCAAACAAGAGACAATTTATCATTTTCAATAAAATAAAAGGTAAACTATAAGATCACACACAGAAAAATAAAAACAAAACGTGGAGCTAAGGATACTAAGAAATTTAGTTTTCCTAAGAAAACTCTGAACTGAGGAACAACCTTCCATGAAACATTATAAGTATCACAAATATACACCTGTTCAAAATATAGTGAATGGTTCTTCTGAACTCAGTTCTCTTTCTCGTATCTAAACACTATTTAACTATGCGTATGCACACACTTTTTTTTTTTCTTTTGCTAATTTTTATAACAAGTACAAATGCAAACGCAATACTCTTGGGTCAGACAAAGTCATAACCGAAGGCCACAAAATCCGCGAGGTACTTGGTGAAGAAGGCCATCTTGTCACTGTGGCTGAGCTGGTTGAAGTACTTGGGGTCATAGCGGCGCGCGAAGAACGGCCGGTCGGACGCGGGGAACGCCTTCACCAGGTCCTGGACACCCATCCAGTCCAGCACGTAATTGGCGTCCTCCTTGAGGTTCTCGTACTTGCCTACGAAATCGTACTTGATGGTGCACGGGTTGCACATTTCGTGAACGGACAGCCAGTGCTCGTTCCTCTGCTCGAAGGTGCCGCGGCCGGGCTCCGAGATGAAGCGGATGAATTCGGAGAAGGTCGTGTTGTGACCCCCCGGAGAGGCCCCCTCGCTTCTGGAAAGCGGGGCGGAGGCTTCAGCTTAATAACAAACACACATATTAAGGATAATTATAACAATAATATTGATAATGATGATAACAGTAATAATAACGGATAAAGTAAACTGGTGAATAATAGTGTTTAAGGGTTCCAGTATAGACGATAGTAAAAAGGGTTTAATTTACCCATAACTGGATATCCTATGATAACCTGCATGGGTTGAGGTTACTAATCATAAAAGGAATATGGGAGGCGGGGGGAGGACGTAGTGATCATAGTGGACAGTTTGCATTAAGTCTCCAAAATTCTGCGCAAAGATATTTTAATGAAATGACAACATGCTGATATACAATATGAGTAAAAACTAAGTTGTTTGGAAAATAAGACAGGAAGACAGGTGTCTAGAGGTTGCAAGACCGGACAATTTTGCATAAATATTATCTTTACCTCTGACACAGCTGTTGTGCTTAGACTAAATTGCATTAGATGCTGTTGACTTTCACGTTAGGTACGTGTTAATAATCGTCCCTTTGACATGATTATTACATGCTGACTTCTGGCTGCAGCACAGCAGAAGTGGCTTTGTGCAGTCTCACATGGCATAGAGTTGCAGAGAACACCTGCAAGGGACTATGGTGCTTCTGCTGTTAAGTATACACTGTGAGTAGCAAAAACACTGATTGAATCAAAGTTGACCGTCTGGAGCTTCAGCCTGGTGTGATTCATGAGTAACACAGGATCACAATCTCAAATGAATAATAGTATGATGTGTTCATGTAATTCTGATAACTGGGCGAACAGATATCTGATTTGTGAATGCAAGCCGGTGACGATTTCTTTCAGTTACCAGACGGAAATGTCAGATTGCCTGCTTCGTGCTAGCAAGATACTTATAAGACAGGTAGCAACACTCTGACTTTATGAAAATCCTCGTTGGCAGCTGCCGAGTTAAGCCTCCTTTGCCACCATTTATTGCAAATGTTGATAGGGTTTCCTTCTTTATTTTTCTATTGTCATTTGCTTGTTTACCATTGTTATCAATTAACATTTCTTTAAGAAAATATCCTGAGAAAGTACTTATCATAATACATCGCACATACTGACAGGCATGAAAATAAGGCGGAGGTAAATGACGTCACCGCGTTTTGCCAATGAGGATGGTGGTGAGGTACCAGATATAAGCAAGAAAGATTTACTCAACTTATAATTACTAGAAGTAAAGCAAAAATCCTAAGCTTTTATTAAAGACAACGAAGAGCTCCAATCCATAAAACAGCTGCCAGAACACTAGGGAAAAAGTCTGTTTCACTTTGGGGTTCAACATGTAAAATGGAAGTGGTACTCCTGAGGTGCTGGAGGGTTGCGACCCTGCGCCACTCGGGCAGTGGCGGTTTCAGATGACATTAGATGGGATGGTATTG
>NC_051401.1:37561093-37597949 GCF_015228065.2 Penaeus monodon | reverse complement strand
TTGTGGTTTGGGTTTGGTGGGTTTTTTTATACATATGTGTGTGTATGTGTGTATATGTGTGTGTTGGTTGGCGGTGTGTGTGTGTATTAAAATGTGTTAATTGTGTGTGTGTGTGTTTTGGTTGTGGTGTGTGTGTTTTTGGTGGTGCGCGCGCGCACATGCGTGTATGTGTGTTTTCCATTTCAGCTAGTTGCACTATGCAGTGAGTATATATAAGTGATCTGAATATTCACCAAGAAGAGTTGTTTATTTATTTGTTTTTGTTTTTCTTCTTTTAAGCCCTAATCATCTCTTATTAGCTACTATTAGTTATCGCTAAAATCAAATTCGACAAATATGTACCATGCAAAAAAAAAACAAAAATAGTTCGCATTTTTTGGGGAATGTGCATTATTTATAAGAAATATCATAGACTGCCCTGAACCCTTTTGTTGGTTTTCTTTGAAATTCAATTTTCTTTTATAATTCTATCCCTAACTTATTCAAACTTTTTAAATGTTGCTTCATGGGGTTAATTTTATTTAAAGGTGTAAAATACACTATGCCAGCGTTGGACTGGATGCGGACAAAGTAATAAAATCTGCCCGTTTAAAAAAAATATGATTCCGATGAGCACAACGAACTCACAGGAGAATATTAAAATTTCAGCAGTTCGTGGACATTTTCAGACCATTACAAAAGAGTATTCAAAATAGTCTAAAATCAATGTTAATTTCATTATCCTGAAGGTTCTTTGATTGTATTAGCCAACTCTTGGTTATATATATATATATATATAATATATATATATATATAATATATATAATTTTAATATTATATATTTTAAATATGTAATATAATATTTTATATATATATATATATATATATATATATATATACATAATATGTATATATATATATATATATTTTATATTATATATATATGTGTGGGGTGTGTGTGTGTGTGTGTTTGTGTGTGTGGTGTGTGTGTGGTGTGTGTGTGTGTGTGTGTGTGTGGTGTGTGTGTGTGTGTGTGTGTGTGTGGGGTGTGTGTGTGTGTGTTTACCAAATATATATCGTTATACATATTTATATATATATATATATATATATATTATATATATATATATTAATATATATATAAAATTATATTTTCCCAAACCCCATCCTTACCATTCCAACAATCGTCCTAAATCCTCCTTTTCCCACACCATTCGCTTCCTGCCTGGACCCCCTACTGCAAGCCTACAATTTATGCATATTATAATGCATGGGTTCATTATAATGGAGTGCGTATGTGCGCTCAGGCTGACACTGTTCAAACGTCTTGTGCACGAGTTCCGTGTATGCAAGAAAAGGGCAATACATACCGCGTTTAAACTTATAAATGTGTGAATGTATATGTGTGTGCGTGTATGTGCATGTATATGTATGTATATGTGTTGGTGTGTGTATATATATGCGTATATATGTTATATCACGTATCACAGAAAAGAGCTTTGATACGTGAATTTCGAAAGGAAATCGCCGACACCCACCATGCAGCCCTGATTTAGCCCCATGCGACTTCTTATTGTTTCCAACCTTTAAAAAAATGAATGGCACCAATTTTCTATCAGTTGAAGATATAAAAAGAGCTGCATTGACATGGTTCAGATCACGCATATATATGCGTATGCATGTGCATGTGTGTAGTGTGTATAATGTAGGGTATGTATGCATATCATATGCATAGGAGCATATGTAAAGGTGTATCTTGCACGGGAAATGTGCACGAAAATGAACATAAAGCATAGTACTTTGGCGGGTGAACAACTATTCTGCACTAGGTGTACATACGCATACATGATATCAGCGTATAAAATATAATTACACATATATGCCCTTCTGATACTCAAGCCCATGCTCACGGGAGTTATATCCTGGTGCAGTGAGGGAGGCCCGTGCGATGCTGTTCATAAGTCCCCACTAGACAGGGCCAACCCTGCTCGAGGGCTTATTGGTGGCATCCCGGCTACCCCAAATACACCTAAGCCCGTAGGTGGGGGGGTAACTTGACTGTCTACTTCTCAATCAAAAACATGATTGCACAAACAGAGAAACGGCCCTCATTCCCCGGTTAGGGCGGCGGTCAGGATCGCTCCGGAGCAGAGGGGCTAAAAAACTCCGGGTTAAAAACAGGCCACCCCACGTTGATGAACCTGTACATATAATTAAGGACAATGAGAACTGAATCCGACTTACTAGTATTACTTGAGGAACTCTTTCACATTAAAAGGGATGTGGTGGGCTCTGTGAAGACTAGGTTGAAAAAAAGAAGATACTTAATGATGAACACATGCTCTATTAAGAGGTAAAACCCCCGTGTAAAAGCGAAAGAGTGGCTTCATAAAAATAGAACTAAACAAAAGGTGCAACTTAAAGATTGTTCAAGTCTATGCTCCAACCTGCAGCCACATGATGAACAAATCAGAGCTTTTATGAAGAAAGTCCATTTAGCCAGTGAGAGTAAAAACCCATTTCACAATAATTATGGGAGATTTTAATGCCAAAAGATGTAAAAAAAACAGAGGGAAAAATAGTGGGGAATTACGGCACTAGAGATGAGAGGGGACAAATGCTAGTCGATTTTGCGGAGGCTTGATCATTCAAATATCGTGAATACATTCTTTAAAAAAAGGCTAGATCGGAAGTATACATGGAAGTCGCCATCGCGCCATCAAAAACAAAATTGACTTCTTAATTTCAAATAGGTGCAATAAAGTAACAAGGGTGGTATTTATTAATAAATCAATGTTGGCAGCGACCACAAATGGTCAAAGGCCAAATTGAATTACACTTCAAAAGGGGAAAGGAGCAATCTCATCCAATAAATTGCAGCCAAAATTTAGCTAACTTGTAGATCATAGCGACAGAATTTAACGTTAACATCCAAAACAAATTTTCACCTTTCAGCGACAAAGATCTCAACACTGACCAAATCAACAAACAGTTTCAATGACATAATAAAGGAAGCTGCGCTAGAAGTAGGCAGTAAGAATGTCAAGTAAAGCTCCAGCAAGCTCTCGGTAAAAACTAAACAGCTTTTGCAAAACGTAGGGTCATGAAAGTATCGGCAAACAAAGACAGACTATAAACAAAAAGAAGAGAGAACATATACGGAAATTCAATACTCAATAATAAAGGAAACAGTGATCTCAGGTACCAGTATGAAAACATCTAAAAGGAGACTCGGAATAGGGAGAAATCAAATATATGCAAAAAAGAAATCTGACAGAGAAGTGACATAAAATAAGAATGAAATCATAAGAGGAGCAGAAGACTTTTACAGGAATCTATACAACTCAAATGAACAGCCACAGATAGAAGTGAACACGGTAACTATGAGACATACCTAAAAGCCACAACAGAGGAAATAAAAAGAGCGCTTAAAGGCATGAAGAGAGGGGAAACACCAGGTGAAGATGGAATTAGTATAGACCTTATAATAGATGAAGAAGAAATTGCAACAGTAAAACTAGCCAATCTTTTTAACAATGTCATCTCAGTGGAAAAACTCTGAATACCTGGAAAAATGCAACAATTTGTTTATGCATAAATAAGGGGATAGAAAGGATCTAAAGACTACCGACGCATAAGCCTCCTTTCAGTTTCACAAAAAGTCATCACAACTCGCATCTCTGACAATCTGGATTTGACCCGCCTAGAAAACAAGCAGGCTTCCACAGTGGATTCTCAACAACAGACCACATCCACAAGTTTCACCCAAATAAGAAGAAAAAGTACTGGATATAGGAAACTCCTCACTGATTATGACAATGCATTTAACTCTGCATAAATACCAGCATTACAATCTATTCGAAGACAGTGAGTAAGTAGGTATATTGTAAAATATTAGAAGATATGTTAAAAGATGGGACAGCAACCATCATCTCTATACAGAACCGATAAAATGCCATTAAAAAAGAACTCACCAAACTGTTTATGCCTTGAAGGAAATTTCCATTCAAAAAGCTAGAATGAAAAATTCAACTGAAATGCAGCAACTTAATAAACGCTCTGAATATAGAAAGTTCTGAAAGTCATACTTAGGTATGACGGAAGAAACTAAGATCATGTTCACAGTAGAGTTTCAATTCTTAGATATATGTACAGTCGAAGCGCTAGAAGGTAGTGGAACAGTAGAATATCACCTAGGCACTCATACATCTAGCAAAGAGGAAAAAAATTAAAAAGATGCATCAGGCTAGGCTGGAACCACCTTCGGCAGACTACAGTGAGCCATACTAAGAGGCTTCCTTGCCAGTATGTTTAGAAAAGAAGTCCTTTAACCAATGTTGTTCTCCCAGTTTTGAACACCTATGGATCAGAAAACATGGACTTTAACCAAATGACTGGAGAGGAACCTAATAAATGCCCAGAGAGGATGGAGCGCTTGATGTTGAGATCATATGAGAGCTATGTGAACCAGGGAACAGACAAAGTGGGAAGAATCCTTTGTGACATCGAAAAGGGAAAATGGCAATGGGGGGCAGGTCATATATGTCGGAGACAGGATGACAGATGGACAAGTAACAAATTGGGCCATATGATAACAAAGAGGCAATGGCCAGATAATGAAAAGATAACGGATGAAATATGAATTTGGGACCAAGACTGGAAACAAAAAATGCCATGACAGACCAAAGTTGGAAAAAAA
Source organism: Penaeus monodon (assembly GCF_015228065.2). NCBI lineage: Eukaryota > Metazoa > Arthropoda > Malacostraca > Decapoda > Penaeidae > Penaeus > Penaeus monodon. The sequence continues at coordinate 37,593,271 of NC_051401.1, read as the reverse complement.
TGGGAAGATTGATTCGGCTGATGGGATCATCGTGATATTATATTCGTGTGTATGTGTGGTGTTGTGTGTGTGTTGTTGTGGTGTGGTGTGGTGTGTGTGTGTGTGTGTGTGTGTGTGTGGTTGTGTTTGTGTGTGTGTGCTGTATTATCATATACTATTATTGTGTGTGGTGTATGTGTGTGGTCGTTGGTTATTTATATATTCAGTATTGGTTTTGCTATAAGGTGCATACGAAAGAATACAGTAGACTAACACATTTGTAGATGAATTTCATAGATCCCTGTTAGATGCAAGAAACCACCAATTAACCGTTTTTGAGACACTATTCTCGCCACCCATTATGGCACATTTCCATACTAGCATTTACCGAAACCAAACTTCACGGCCTCAGACTTCACTTCCTATAGCTTGTGTAGCAACTGGTTCAACTTTTCATGATGAATTGTTTTTCTGAAAAAAAAATCTTTGAAACTGATGAGTATCCGCTTTTCTTATGTGATGAAATTACTAACACTTTCCTGTGTAAAATATTTTCGGACCATCACACTAGCCTCTACTGTTAAAAAAGACCAATAGATGTGAAACTAGGGGTAATTTAAGCTTTGAAATTCGGAAACAACTAAAATCATTGTTACGGAATAATTACACCCAATGAATTCACTTTTGTCCTTTACCAATACTAATAATACGCTAATTTTTCCTCAAAACCAATGAAATGTACCTCTGACATGTCCTAACGTTGTCTATTACTTTACCTGCCCTTGCTGCCAAGCCAGTACGTGGGGTTCATACCTCATGATGTTACATAACTGCCACTTAGAACGCAAATGCAAAATCCTTCAGACTTGCCTTCCATTGAGGCACCATCCTTCCTCGGACAATAAGAAAACCTCCCTACTCACTCACATCTTTCTAATAACACAAATCTTCGTATCCTTTCCGTCACAACTCTTCCTACCCAACCTCATCATCTCGGAATCCGTGTTGAAGATGAAACCCCGAAACTCAATACAACAACCATGCAACCGCCTTGTTTACTCAATAGGCCTTCCCTCTCAACTACCTGCATTTTGGTTAGTTGCAGTATGGGCATGTTGTAATTTATGTATATGTGTGTGTTGTAATTACATTATTTTATTATGTGCTTCTGTTTTATCTGCATTACCCCCATTGTTTATATTACCCCCTCTACGTTCATGTAACTGCTGTTTAGTTCGTTTTTTGTTAATCTACAATCCTAACCTGTGCCAGTTTTGGAATTTTAAGTTTCTAAAGCTCAAATGGTTCTTATATGACATACTGAGATGGAGGGTTAGTACCCTTTCGAAACGTTTGAATAAACATGTGTATGTATATATTTATATGTATATGTATACTATATACTGTATGTATATATATACATATATATACAACTGTGTCTACATATATATACATATTACTACACACACAAACGCATATGTATGTATTATGCTTGTATTATGTATATGGTCTGGTATAAGCATATATTCACATAGATATTATATCTCGATTTTGCAGAATTGTGGTAATCACCGGTTTTCCGTAAAAGAGCAAAAAAAGGTGGCTATATATATATATATATAATATATATATATATTATAATTTATTATATATATATATTAATATATCTATAAATATCTATATATATATATATATATATATATATATAATATATATATATATATAGTACTTTTTATGTGCACATATTCTGTCCCCAGCACACGCACACACACATACATATATATGTAAGGTGGGTGTGTTTATATCTATTATAGATCTATATATATATATCTATATAATATATATATATATATATATACATATATACATGTTATTGTTTGTTAATGCATACATACCTACATACATACATACATAGATAGTATATATATATATATTATATATTATATATATATATATGTATGTATATATGTTGTATTATATTTTTAGTGTAACTACCACACATTATATTTATAGATCTAGATGTATATACATTTTTCATATATATATATATATATATATATATACTATATATATATATATATATAGATATATATTATATATATATATATATGTGTGGGTGGTGGTGTGTGTGTGTGTGTGTGTGTGTATATGTTATGACTATCATACAATATATATAAAATATATGTATAAGTCCGTGTTCTATCTTAATCGGGCGTTTAATATCCTAGTATGTTGTATCGAGTTGATGCCCAGGAGTACGAGATAACAAGTTTCACCCTACTCCAGTCCGCCCAGCTAACCTGTTTTGCGCTCATATTCAGAAACCTTGGGACTTGGACGGAGAGCCAGACCGGCATCTCGCGCCCAGCTCTCCGTTTAAGGTGGCCCGAGTGTCTCTGAATATTGGGTAAGCCAAAGGGAGATTCAACCAGTACGGGCTGCTTCAAAAGCCCCAGGACTCAACGCTTTGAATCGATCAAATTTTACTTACACACATTTACATGCATATGTCTTGCTGATATCCACGAAAGGAAATTATCAGGAACTACAGTAGGTCTCCATTAGTCGACAGATAAATATATGAGAATCAGTATATCTTTAAAGAAACAGAAGAATGGGAGATGACCCTAATACATGCACTTTTTTTTCTTTTTTTTTTGAATGAAAGTTTTCTACATTTAGTAAATAGAGCTTTCTGATAATACAAAGTACAATATCATTGTTTCGTTAAGTAAACAGGAAACAACGTCGTCCATTATAGAAATCTATTTTACTTAATTGTAAGTTAATAATGCTTAGAACATTACTTTATAAGGTTTCTTGTTATAGAAAAAATAACACATAATACCTTTTCCAGTCTGACTACGATAAATTCACAATCAAATAACAATGCATTTTGGGAACATAGGTGTAATAAGGAAAGTACAACGGAACAATACAAGTTTATGACTGACATTGTCAGAATAATGTTTTCTACTAATTAATTTCACGAACTTGGGTGCTATTGCTTTCCTTAGAACTCAGGGGTGGGGGTAGTTGGGGTGTACCTATAGCTTCAATGTGTTTGTTTTCTTTTCCAATCTGCGGCTTGTCATGACTGGATTTTTTTCTTTTCCCTTTTTTTTTCCTTTTTTCGGTGACCTCCTTTCCTAGGAACGGCAGTGAAGGAAGGCCGAGTTGCTGAAGCACATAGCTTCAGCTTGGGGAGTTTTTTTTTGTGATGCCATACGCTGGTTAACTGTCATCTATTTTGTGTTGGATCTAATAGCTGAGAGGAGTGTGTTCGCTAACTTACAGAATCTACGTTGATAAATTCTGACTTAGAGCCTACCTATAGACTCAACAAGCACGTGTAGCATGGCCTGTTCTTCAACGATAATAACACTGAAGACTATAGCGTATCTTGTCAGCTAATGAGCTCAACAACCCACAGGGTTTTGCCTGATTCCGACCTCTGGCAAATACCTATAAAATGGAATTACACAGGAATATCTGATAATCTTGTTCGTTTGCTGGATTAGCCTGTATTAATAAAATGTGTGCTACAATGTTGTTATCAATCAACCTTTTCTTTCTTTCTTTCTTTTCTTGTTCCTTTCTGCTTACATTTTTTAACGAAGCACTAGCGGAATAGCAGAAATTTAGCACATTAATAACTCCCATTCTTTAAAATGTTTTATACATTATAAAGTACGTCACTTTTAAATAATCTTTACTGTGGGTTCTAAGAATGCCAATTTGTAGAAGTATATAAAATTATATAGAAAGATTAAGGCAAGATTATATTTTTGGGCACCATAAGCCTAAATATTTTAGAGAATTTGTGGAAACATGCAGTAAAAACTACATATAACTGTATTTTTTGAGATTCATGGCACATGCTGTGTATACGTTTAATTTCCAGTAGAGGCGTCCTTTTCTTTTATACTTTAAGTTTCTTTCCTCCTTTCTTTTCTTTATACTCTAAAAATCGAGATCGTATTTGTCTCCTCAAACTGGGTGGCCAAGCCAGCCCAAGTCAAAGTGCTGTCCCAAAGACCGATAAATAGAGAAATTGATTACCTAAAAAAGTTACCACCGGCACTCTCCGTGGCAGGAACCTGGAACCCTACCACGTAACTCCACTCCAATAAGCATCACACCACATGAAACTACAATTTAGTACATGCTGTGGACCACACGGCGGGCTCAGACAGAACGCTACCGTTAAAATAAGAGAGAATTATCTTAATCTGTTGACTTTGGGACATGAACTCTGAAACTTGCTCCGAACACATGCATCGCATCGCTTTCATTTTCGTTCGATTTCGATAAGCGTAGCGCTCAGAAAGCGCATAATCTGTGGAACTATATACCTAGCGCTAAGGAACAAACAAAAAATGAAATAATATATATATAAAATCTTCGAAACTTCTTCTTCTCGAACCTTTGCCTATAAAAATATATAATTCCTTTGTTTTGTTTTCGTATATGTTATTATTCGTGCTAACGAAATCAAAGGAAACCAAGGGAAACAATTGATATGATGAAAAATGAATCAATTGAGTGAAAGCGTAAACTGAAAAACTAATCATTGCTGAAGTCACTCTCTAAAATGGTTAATTACGCCAGCCTGACGCCAACTTAGAAGAGGGGTTTACGTGGGCAGGGAAAGCCTTTGCGGAACCGCGTTGTACAGATAAGCCTCCAAACAACACATGGGTAAAAGGAAGGAAATCCATAACTGCCCCTCCACGGTTGCCTTTATCAGAGATAAGGAAGAACAATCTGCTTGTATGAGATTGGGCTATCGAATGACTTTGTTTGGGGAGCGTTTCCCTACCACGTATTCTCAATCATGACTGATATGCGATCTTAGGCATAATATTATAGGCGTTGTTTTTATATCATTTTTCATAGTGTTTTAACTGTTTGTTCATACATATAAGCTATAACAACCCTTGTTTGTTTCATAACACCACTGAGCCCCGAAACAAACAAACAATATATATTTCCCAAAAAACAAATCCCTTGTTGACCAAGATAAATATTCATCAATGTCCTTAGCGTTATGGCTCTGAACAGCAATATGCCTCTGGATTAGGTACTTCATATTGAAATGAATGGTTTCAATTTCTGGCATTCAAATCATTAAACCGGTTTTCAAATGTTTATTTTTCTTCTGTCCCTTCGCGGTTTTCATTCATATCTATATCATTCATTCAAATATCGTCATAGTCATTCGTAATTCTATCATTAACGTACCAACTTCGTAGAAAAAATATTTACTATTAAATGGATAATTGTGGCATCCACCTTACCATGTTTATACTTTTACACTGAACAGAAATCTAGAAAAAAATGCGGTTTGATATGGCCTTACGTAACGAATTAAATCTTTGATAGACACCTAGGGGATCAGATCCAGACTCTCCTGAAAACACCAGACTGTACGCGCGACTAAGTGACTCCCGTTTTGTGTTAAATTGTCAGTGAAATTTCAGAATGCAAGTAAAAATTAGTGAACTTTGTGGAAAGACATTGTCAAGAATCTTGTTTTCAAATCATCTCATCATTTCGTATTTAATATATTGTGGAAAGATAGTTGCCTCCGTAGAATGACAAACATTTCTAAACGGAAAATATTAATAGGTAAGGTATTGCAGATAACTGTTTTTGGCCCGACAGAATTGTTTGTTTGTTTTTATTTCTATCTAAAGTTCATGTTTTATAATTTGGCAGATTTACATTTTCATGTTGCACCTTTACTTTCTAGTATGCTTTGGCTAATTAGTTTCACATATGACAGGGATTGTTATTTTTATATTATAGAGATAGATAACATACAGTTCTGGACAATTACTACGAGTCTACTTGCCTGCCATCTCCTCTCCCGGAAGTGATGCGTGGTCGGCGACCCCGTGATGTTTTTCAAAGCGAACCTTTTCCCCCCATCTTATTAAAGGGACAATTGCCCCCTGCTTCCCGACTAAGCAGTGCTAAGAATCTAACAGCTCTTAAGAAACCATCACGGGTGGCACCTTTAACCGTCAATTTTCGCCGCCGCTGCCCCTCTGCCCGCGCCGTGCTCTGCATGCCGTGCTCCGCTCTTTCCCTCCTGACGCTCCGGGTGTTGCTCTCATCTTCTTTTTCTCTCTTCCTTCTTCTTTATCTCTCTCTTCCTTCTTCTTTTTCCTCTCTTCCTATCTTCGTTTCCTCTCTTATTCGTTTCTCCTTCCTTCTTCTCTTTTTCTCTCTTTTAGTCTTCTTTTTCTTCTCTTCCTGCTTTGTCCGTATTACAAAAGTAAGCCTTAATTTTCTCAAATGATACAATCATAAACACATAAATTCAAACAATATACCATAATCAGTATATGGTACATGAGTGTTAATATGGTGAAGGGTATGTGTGGCATGGGAAACGAGCGTGTTCCGCAGGTTGAACCAGCGTAACGTATAGCCAAGGAGGCCCTTAAAGTTGTGCGGCAGATGGCAAGATGGTGAGGTGGACGAAGAAGGCGACGGGCAGACGGGTGGTGACATTTCCACACTCTTCCACCTACCCGTACTGATGGCAGACTTAACCCTGACAATAATTAGGCGAGTTTCTACGAACCCCTCACTTGCACTATTCTATACGCCCATATTTTAAAATTAATAATAATATAACTAAGCACATTCATTTTCGAAAGCTTTTAATTCTGTCTCAAATTCCCCTCAACCAAAAATCCCAGGTCGTCCCTCTTAACAGAGCAGACTTAATACATAACAACTTCTTTTTTCTCCCTTCTTTTTGCTCATCCTGAAGATCCTTGCGCGCCACCCTGCCATAGCAATGCTTCCAACACAGAACCATTGCCATTCGCTCTTACCATCCGGTTCTTACGTTTTCCTTTAATAAGACTAATAGACTTTGTTTTATTTGTGGTATGACTCTGTTGCGTAGAGATTTTGTTCCATCTGGCCCAAAGATCACCTTACATTTTTTGCGGTTGTTGTAAGGATACAATATTGAATTAGAAGTTCTGTTCAAGTTATCCAGAACGATAAAAAACGGATTATTTTCTACAATTTCATATTTGCTTTAGTTACTGGTAGTTAATTACAATGTCACGGAGTGGTGTGTAGTGGATGAGTATGTTCAAGATAATTATTTACGTTCGTTGTCAGCCAGTCGTCTACACGGCGACAATGAAACCCTAAATTGTAATAAATTGATGTATGAATTAATTACGCTAAAAAATATAAGTTAGAACATTACTTGATGTTTCAGAGATGCTGTTGTCATATCTTTCCAAGTTTCGTAAATAATGAATGATTTTGTGAAAATTCACGATATAGATTGGAGTGTTTTTGTTGCTCGATTACAGCACGAACGAGTGGAGAAGGGAGAGTGAAGGTGAACAAGCAGTGGTACAGTGCTACACAAAATTTACAAAAGATAGAGAAACGAGTGTGGTTCACAATGAATAGACAAGTATCCGTCATGTTATAAGTTGGGGGTTCTCCTGAGTGGACCATGTTTAATGGTGTCATCGTTTTTTGCAACATCTGTAAGAAGAGAACCCCTGCATCTTCCTCGTCGTAAGGATGACATGTCCCCGCGACGGTGACACATTGGCATTACTCACATGTGCTTAAAAAGAAAAAAAAAAAATCTGCAATATAAGTTAATTCCAGGGGAAGTGCAAAAAAATCACGACATAGAAACATAGAATAAAGATAAACATACTTGACAGAACCAAACGAACATTTCCTCTAGCTTTCTAGTCTTGGAAGCTTCACTCCCTGGTTGAATTTTTAAATGATATTGGCATAAAGAAATCAGTGGAAGTCGTCCAGTCCCTACACGTGGTGTATTTTTATTGTTTAAATTGTTTTATCTTTTCATTTATTTATTTTGTGTTTATTTTGCCCTGAAGCTGTTTAATTCCCTTGCGCTTTTTAGTAAAATCCTCAGTTTCCTTTTTTAAAAAATCGCTCTAAATTGGTCCCTCGGCGCCTCCCTTTCTTTTTTTCTATTCTTTTCTTTCTTTCCTACTGATCCTTTCTTTCTTTCTTCAATTAGAGTCCGTCAAACGTTGCAGTCGAGTTGGAAGGACGGAGATCAGGAGGAAACTTGCTAGTGTGATGGGCGCTTTAATCCATGCTAATATCTGAAGAAAGATCATACCTATCGGAAGTCCTTTTAAATTGTTTTTCAATTAATAGCAGTAGCTTGGTGTCATTATTAACACTCTGTTAAGAGATAATGCAAGTACACACACACACACCACACACACACTAACACCACACACACACAACACACACACACACCACAACACACACACACACACACACCCAACACACACACAGATATCGATATATAGTAAACCCATTTACATTGCGTCAAATAAGGATAAGCGATCTGTCTGATTCTGTTAGCAGACGTTTATCCCTCCTTTCTTCTTCGTATATGATGAAAGGTTTCAAATTGATATGATTACATGAATATATAAGTAAACAAGGTCTTCTTTTCTTGACTGCATAAACAAAAATTTTCCTTTAAGGTTGATTTCATAACAGTGCTTAATTTGCCTATTTTTTTGTTCGCGATTAAAAGGAAAATATTTTGTCTAACTAACATGACTGAAGCCTGTGACACCGGCGGTTCAGCTCCTTTTTCAGAGCAAGGACCAGATTAACGCAATCAAACGTTTATTGCTAAAATCCCTGATGTTTGATGAATAAATATATTATTCGCATATATTTGCTCTTGAAGTGAGCAGACTATTTTCAGGTGTTAGAGATTGTAATGCCGAGTAATAACTGACACCTTTCTTGGTCCCGATTCATAAAGCGTCTTTGAAAAGTCAGCCATATCTGCAGAGGATAATACAGATACGTGCGCGCGCGCGTGTGTGTTGTGTGTATGTTGTGTGTGTTGGTTGTGTGGTGTGTGTGTGTGTGTGTGTGTGTTTTTGTGTGTGTGTGTGTGTGTTGTTGGTGTTGTGTGTCTGGTGTGTGTGTGTTTGTATTTTGTGTTGTGTGTGTGATGGCTATAAAGCCTTCCCTTTTTATTAAGAAGTGAAAAATGGTATTCTAACAAACCCATTAGTACTCAATGTGTCATTAGTACAGTATGTTAGGCGTGAGGTGATTGCAGTGATTGATTACCGTAACGTTCTTAGTGTCCCAATGGTAAGACAGCAGACGAAGTTATGGGTTCCTCCATTAATGGACACAGTTCAGACGCAGGAAAGAGTGCCTTGTATTTGTTTGTTTTTGGTCTAATGAAGGAATATTTAGAGCACTGGACTAAGCATGCCCAGCAACTCCTCAAAGACAATCTCAACTCTTTCTGCTGATTTAAGGCCAAGCCTGGGTCGGACAGTCCAATTGCCGAGTGGTGCGTAGGAAGCGCGGGTTAAAACTTCGCATGGCTTCCAGCAAGCAGTAATAATACAGGGATTGCACTGCATGTAAACGCATAGCGAACATAGGATTCCAAAATATAGCAGTTATTGTATGATGGCCAAAAGTACACTAGCATAGCCATATTAATATTTGATTAAAATGAAGGTCAGATCGGGGGTCCAGTTTCCAATCCATAGCTCCTTGATCATATAAATAGTTTCCTTCACACAATGATAATAATACAGGAACACAGTTCCGTCCCCCTCTTTTGTCTGGGTAAAAATTAAGTGAGCAAGAGGTGAGTTAATGCTTGTGTTGCCTAGGAGAGAGAAAAGAAATAGGGATGAGGGTTATAAAGGGTAGAATGACACGGAAACATAATGTCTATAATATCGTTGATAGGTCATTTAATGCATGCAGAAATTAATGAATACATCCATGTGACTCTACCTACCTATGAAAAATGCAATCCCGATGGTGGGGCTCAGTTTCGAATATATATTTGTACAACTTATCTCTATAACATGTTGCTCGTGCACAAGTGGTTGTTCTCGATTGTTCTAAACACCTGCATTTCTATTGTAATGAATAAAATGGGAATGATGTCACAATCTCCATATGTTTCATTCTCTTCTTTCTCTCTCTCCCTTCTTTCTCACGTCTTCTTTTTCCTAAATACTGTCCAGTGTTCTCATACTAATCCTCTTACTATAATTCTCAAATAGATATTAGTGGAATGGTAACACTTATCAATCACACTGGCTGGTTTCAAGCAGATAAGTTTGACCGTAGAATGGCAGTGGGCAACTTCAACCAAAGTCTTATTACCGCAATGAAATAATGCAATTAACATGCTTTCAAAGATTCAGGAAAATATTACTGATTGTCCCATGGTAAGGGGCCATTTTGGCTTTGAGGTATTGTGGCTAAGGGGACTGGAGAGATTCTTTCTTTTGTGATATATGCTACACATGCCTACTCGCGAAACACTTGTAATGTCAGCAGGTGTTGAGTTTCGAACCGGTTGAAATCGATGTCAGTCCGTATTCTTTTGCACTGCAGCTTCGGAGAAAGAGGAAGGAGGACGATTGGTCGCCAGTTCAAGTGTAGTTCCCCAGGCTTTGTGAAGTGGACTCCCTTGTCGGCAAGTCTGGTTCGGTTTTCAAGCCAATATACACCAGGGTAAAGAGGAAAGGTTTGAGGATTTTTATCCTTCAACACCTTGGCTCGTGGGTCTGCACCTATGAATTAAACATTTAGTTTATAATCTAAGTGGTGTAATTTATCTAGTCCATATATATATATATCTATAAATATAAATATATATCTCTTATTATATATATATAATATATACTACTATATATATATACATATAGTATTATATATATATATTATATATTATATATATATATATATATTATATATATACATAGCAACATCAATGTGTGTGTGTGTGTGTGTGGTGTGTGTGTGTGTGTGTGTGTGTGTATATTATGTATTATGTTTGTATGTATGTTTGTTTGTTTGTTTTTTTTGTTTTGTTTTTTTGTTTTGTTTGTTTGTTTGTTTTTGTTTTCGCTTGTATATATGTATGTACCTTGTTGTACGTACTATTTATTTGGATGTTATGGGGGTTGTTTTGGTGTATGTAAATGTATTTTACGATAGAGTTGTGTGTATATATATATAGGTGGTTTGTGTTTGTGTATATATCTGTGTATATGGTGTGTGTCTATGTATGTTAGGATTGTATATATCTATATATATATATATATATATATATATATATATATATATATCTAATGTATCGTATTCTGGATAAATATGATATACATATATAGATATATTGTATATATTGTTTGCTGCATATATATGAAAAGTACATGTATTTGCATGTATGTTATGCATGTAGGTATGTATGCATGTAATGTATGTATGTATGTATGTATTTGTAATTGTATGATGTCTGTATGTAATGTACGTATGTATGTATGTATGTATGTATGTACGTAAGTATGCATGCATGCAATGCAATCATGTATGTCTGTATGCATGTATGTGTATATGTAGATGTTATATAATGATACTATATATATATTATATTCTATTATATATATAAGAGAGAGAGAGAGAGAGATTGGCAGGAGATCTACGACTGGTGGTGAACCATCTTTACTTTAAAGTTTTTAAGATTCCATCTCACCTTCAACTAAAAGTAATGAACATAAAACATGATTAGTAAAAGAAGAAACAACGACAAAAATTGGTTCACAATATAAGTAATAATAAATGGGTAATAGAATGGAACAAAAAGAAAAAGACAAAAACATTGTGGGAAATTGCAAACATTCATATGAGGGGGCGACACATACTTAACAAGTGAGAAACGGTCGTTACGGTAATTGAATTACTCCGTTAAATAATTGTTTGGCTGTAATTTTTTGCGTAGTTCGGTTTCATCTTGTGATGTACAGAGATTTGGATGAATAAAGTCGAGTCCTATTTGATGTGTGAACACAGAATTTTAGAAGTCTGTGAGTGAAAGGGTGGTCCGTCTGTGAGGAATGCTGGAGACAGCGAAGGAAAAGTCTCCTCCGAGGTAGGCCTAATTCGGATAGATTTAAACCCATATGGTTGAGTATTTTTCTGTTTTGAACCATCGTGTAGACGATCCTTTATACCTACATTACATCTAAGCAATTGAAAATATAAACAATATTTGGACATAGTTCTGAGGGCAGAGGTATTCTCTTTAAGAAAGAGTTGAGATTATAGTGGTTAACAAAAACAATGTTGAAATTGATCCGTTGGGACAATGTTTTAGTAACTCAAACATTGGGTAAATTCTTTACGGTACGGACACACAACTCCGTCGGGTCTCCACTCCAGTCAACTCTTGGAGGGCAAGTGGGGAACCGTTTTTTTTTTGTTTTTTTTTTTTGGGGGTGGGGGCGGTAAAAGAGATCTCAGTTTATTTGATTGTCAGTAATTAACCAAAGAAAATTATGAAATTCGACTTTTCCGGAAATGAGAGACCACCTTCCTATCTACGAAGATCAAAGACATGCGCTTTTTCGGAAGTGTGAACTACACTTCTTTATTTATGATAAAAAATGAATGTCCGATTTATGCCATATTTGAAAATAAGGAAAGCGCAATAATGTCGTTAACGACACAAAATATTTACTCAACAGTCCTAAGTTTGCCGTGCCTGGGCGGCCTTTTCGGGCAAACATTTGCCTTCAAATCTCGGTAATTGCCCCATCAAGATATTGCTGAAACAGGTCTTCGTTTTTTTACTTTTCTTACCAGTCATTCGTTTAATTAGCCAAGGGGGGGCAAGGCCGCCCTGGACACCCTTTCATCCAATTTAAACAATATATATTAATTTTATAGTAAATGATTAGGTGTCATAAGTTATCTTTTACCGGAAACGATATACGATATAATAGATATGTAAATGATATGACGACGTGCCTTACTGCGGAAGGTACGAATTAACACCGACAAGGAGGAAGCGATGCAGTCTTTGATTTGGATCCAGGATGCTCCTCAGAAACACCGCACGGGCCAAATAACCAACGGTACTTCCTCCTGCCGTAGTGCTTTTGCATTCGCTTCCTGCCATTTACGCTCGAAGGTGTTGGCTTGAGCCGCAGTAAAGGGATCGCCGCAGTTGAGGGAAAGGTCCACAGTCAGGTAGTAAAAGCCCTCTTTACTAACGCAGTTATATGTCTTCCAACAATCGCTGATGATGGTGGCTCTGCTTTTATATAATCTTTGGAAGGTAGCGGAAATAACTTTCACGGCAATTCCCCACCGAAAACCCGCTGGCACTCAATTAATTTGTCAACGTTGTATTTTCATTTGCTGAATTTCGACTCGTCTTTTTCTACTATAGTGCCAGGGCCACTGATCTTGTCAGCACTATTGTTGAGGCACCAAGCAATAATCACTTCTCGGCAAAACTTCCCAGTCACAAATTGTATTGTATATTTCCAGTTCGTCTCCTACCACAGAGTAAGAGAAATAATATCTCAAATAAAAATAAGAAAAATATATCGGTGTCACTGTCTGTATTTGAATTTGCAAGCCAACTTTTATGAAATGTACATGTTAATTGCACCTCGGTTCTATTAAAAAAATTTCTAGACTCGTATCCCCTTTTTTTTTTTTTCAGGTCTGCAAATTGCACTGCACTTTTCCTGTTAACAGAAGTCCATGGCTCTGTATAATAATAATAATAATAATAATAATAATAATAATAAAACATTAGTCTGTCTAAGTCTAAACCACCACCGTAGCAACAGATGACACACTCCCTGAAATAATCAGGAAAACCGGTGTAGTCCGCAGTGTTATTTGCATACTTGAAATAGCTTAAACATTGACTGCACTGTCTGAGTAATTAAGCAATTAAAAATCCTAATAGGTTTGAGAAAAATTACCATGATTTTATTTTTTTACGTAAAACCGGCTAAAGTGCGAATATACATGAAAAGTAAATAGATTGTCATGCATGTTTACATGATAAAATACATGGCATATTATACTAAAACTTTAATGAGCAATTAAAATATTTCTATTAAACTGCCGCCTTCTGATTGGTCGTGACGTCGTGATGACGTAGGTGCGCTGTGTGACAGAAAACCGATCCGGGTACGGTAATTTTATGTACTTAGTTCCTTTGTGAGTAGTGTGGATTGTCGTGGATGGGCTTCAGAGCTGTCGCGAGAACCACTCGTGGTTGCTGTGTTGTGACTGACACAGATTGTGCAAGTCGTGATTGGCTGGGAACCTATGTGTCACAACTGTTCTTTTCTTGGAAAGCTTATTTTGTGAGATTATAGTAATTCCCTTTCAGCAACTTTTTTCCCCAGTCCTTGTCAAAATGCTCTGACACTATACTGTGATTGAGTGGACTATGTGACGTCATCATTATTAATGACAAACTGCTATAAGTACCTGTCTTTCATGCACAGTTCGTTTATTTCAATAATCTGAAGTAAACTCAAAATTGTCGCTGTTATTTTCTCTCAACAAGGGTAATGATCAATCTTCAGAAATAATTTCTCACTACAGAAGCTAATGGAAGTTCCGCCTTCTGTTCTATATTATATTTTTGTCATTACAAACCAGCGCAATTTTGTTTACATGTATCATATGTGGTGTATTATAGTCAAGAAAATTAAACAATATCTTTTACATATCTGTATATGACATTATCTAAACAATTATCCTGTCGTTTCTGTTATGTATTATCTACCGACTCGGACGTCATACCCAACCGACTCCGTCATTTACTACTTCTGGTACTTCCTAGGGTACTGGAAAAGCAGAAGGTAATTATTACTGACTGACATTGATGGCAGAGTTTATTATCTAAGAATGATCTAAAAGCGTTGTATGAACGTTGTCAGGGTAACTAAAAAAAAAAAAAATAGATAACTAGATAAAGATTTTCGTTATCAAACTGGATTCAGGTGGAGCATATGTTGATGTAGTGGTAATCCTGTTTCTTTTTCTATATATGTTTCGAGAACCTTACATAGTTTAATTCACCCCAATCGGTGAAAGTAGGTTTTGGTAAACCGTTAGTAGAAGGCGTCCGTTTTCCTTTCAATCCAGTTGTGTAAGAAAGGGAAGTTTTGTTTTTCTTTTCTGTTTCACACGTAAACTTATGTTTTTGATGTTCATTTGATATGAGAGGACTTGTTCGATGTGTGATTGCTGTTTTAACAAAAGAAATGTGTCACTTTTTGTAGAATGTTGGTTTAAATTTATTTGGACAATGAATTGATCAATTACAATCATGATGTATACATATATATAATATATGTATACATTAATTCTTCGTCTAATGACGAACTCGTGAAGAGTATGAAATTTCTTTTAATTTCTTATTTTGGCCGTTTCTTTTCAAGTTCTGTTTTGTGATTATAAACTATATATATATATATATATATATATATATATATATATATATATATATATATATATATATATATTACATTTATGTGTATATATATATGTATTTATGTATGTATTAGCTTTATAAATATCTATAATATATTTATATGATATATATAGTATGTATATGTGTATATACATACTATATATATCATATAGTATATATATATATTCTATGTCTGTGTGTTATATATAAATATAAGTATAATATATATTCCTTTATATATATATAATATTAGATATATCTATCTACTATATCTATATATATCCTCATATAATATAATGTAACGTGGTTGTGTTTGTGTGCTATACTATCTCTATCTCGAATTATCTCCTCTCTATATCTATATCTATGTCTATCTATCTCTATGTCTCTCATGTACTCTCTATATCTATATAATCTTATTATCTCTATATATCTATAATGTCCGTGTGTGTGTGGTGTGTGTATATATATCTCTCTCATAATCCTCTCTCCTCTCTCTACTCTCATCTCCTCTCTATGTATCTCATCTTATGTCTATAAATCCATATGACTATATCTATATAATCTAATATATATCTCTACTTATCTCTTCTATATTCTATATATATCTCTAGATCTACTCTCTCTCACCTCTCTTCTCTTCTCTCTCTCTTATCTCAGTCGCTCTAATCTATCTAAATATATATATATATAGAATATATTATATTATATTATATCTATCTATATATATTTTTTATCTGTATGGCTATCCTATTCTATAATCTTATATATATATATATCTATATATATATATATATATCTATAGATATATATTATATTAATGTAATATCTATCTATCTATATATATATAATATATATTATAGGAATATCGATCTCTCTATCTATATATATTATAATATATATATATATATATAAACCACACACACATATATATATATATATATATATATATAGATATATATATATTATATTAATATATATATTATATGTATATCTATCTATATTATATTTATATGTATGTCTATCTATATATAATATATATATATATATTATATATATATTTATTGTATATTATACTACTATATTTTTGATATATATATAGATATCTATATATATATATGTATCTAATATATATCGATTAAAGTATATCTATATATATATATATAATAATATATAATAATATAATACATATCTATTAATATTATATGTATATCTATATATATATATATACATATCCTATATGTATATATATCTTATATATGATATATATATTTATGAATATATATATCTATATATATATATCTATATATATATATAAAATATATTAATATCTATCTATATTACCAGTAATGACCCGCTTGCGTTAAATTCAAACTAATGTCCCTTTGTCCCAGAAGCCACCAGATTAGCACGGACACCATATCACAGGAGTCTTTATGACAATTTTGGCTTAAACCAAAAACGTTTATTCCCTTCTAAATGGTAAAACATATGAATGTGCTAGACATTAAAGGTCATATAGCACTGGGCAAAAGTATTGTGGCGAAAAAGGTTAAAACTCGTTAACGAATTTTGGATAGAGGATAGAAAGGGATGAAGAAGAGAAGGAAAAGGAAAGGGGGAGAGAACAAGGCCTGCAAAGTTTGTCGAGTCAAGGGCTGATGTGATCCTTTACAATTGGGCCTTAGTCCTCCTTCTCCTAAAGCCCCTATGGCAACGACGATCAGGATTTTTGTGGATTCTCCTTTTCATGTGTGCAACAAGTGATTATGCTTTTAACTTATGATAAACTAATTTAAACTAATATAGGCTGCGTGGCTAAGGGTCAACCTCTTGCCCAAGTTATCCCACCTTTCTATTCAGTCATGATTGTAACCTGATTCATTGTCCAGTAAAAAAAAAAAATTTTATTCAAATATTCTACAAAAAGGTGACACATTTCTTTTCTTTAAAACAGCAATCCACCCACACACATCGCCAAGTTCCTTCATATCTAAATGAACTTCAAAACATTACGTTTACGTGTGGAAACGAAAAGAAAAACAAACTTCCCTTTCTTTACACACTGGTTTCAAAGAAACGGACGGGTCCTTTCTACTACGGTTACTAAAAACCGACTTTCACCGATTTTGGAATTAACTATTTAATTTCTCGAACATGATATTAGACAAAATTAACGTATTACCACTCTAATCACATAGTGCTCCACATGGATCCATTTTGATAACGAAATCTTTATCTATTTTAGCTATTTTTTTAAGTTACCCTTACACGTTCATAATAACGCTTTTAGATCATTCTTAGATAATAAACTCTGCTCATCAATTGTCAGTCCAGTAATATACCTTCTGCGTTTCCAGTAACCTATGAAGTTAGTTATGAACGGGTCGGTTGGGTAATGACGTCCGAGTGGTGATAATACATAACAGAAACGACAGGATAATTGTTTAGATAATGTCATATACAGATATGTAAAAGATATTGTTTAATTTTCTTGACTATAATACACCACATATGATACATCTAAACAAAATTGCGCTGGTTTGTAATGACAAAAATATAATATAGAACAGAAGGCGGAACTTCCATTAGCTTCTGTAGTGAGAAATTATTTCTGAAGGTTGATCATTACCCTTGTTGAGAGAAAATAACAGCGACAATTTTGAGTTTACTTCAGACTTATTTGACATAACCGAAATGTGCATGAAAGCAGGTAACTTTATAGCAGTTCTTGTCATTAATAATGATGACGTCACATAGTCCCACTCAAATCCACAGTATAGTTGTGCAGATGCATTTTGACAAGACTGTGGGGAAAAAAAAAAAGTTGCTGAAGGGAATTACTATAATCTCACAAAATAAGCTTTCCAAGAAATGAACAGTTGTGACACATAGGTTCCCAGCCAATCACGACTTGCACAATCTGTGTCAATCACAACACAGCAACCACGAGTGGTTCTCGCGACAGCTCTGAAGCCCATCCACGACAGTCCACACTACTCACAAAGGAACTAAGTACATAAAATTACCGTACCCGGATCGGTGCGAAGGAATAGTTGCCGCGAAATTCGCACGCCGTTTTCTGTCACACAGCGCACCTACGACGTCACGACGTCACGACCAGTCAGGAGGCGGCAGTTTAGCAGAAATTTTAATTGCTCATTAAAGTTTTAGTATAATATGCCATGTATTTTATCATGTAAATATACATGGCAATCTATTTACTATTCATATATATTCGCACTTTAGTCGGTTTTACGTAAAATAACATTTTTCATGGTAATTTTTTTCAGACCTATTAAGATTTTATTTGTTTAATTACTCAGACAGTGCAGTCAATGTTTAAGCTATTTCAAGCATGCAAATAACACTGCTGGACTACACACCGGTGTCCTGATTCATTTTCAGTGACAGTGTGTCATCTGTGCTACGGTTGTGGTTTAGACTTTTCTGAATTTGTTGGGAAAACAGACCCAATGTTGTTGTTTTTTATTGTTTTAATATACAGAACCATGGACTTCTGTTAACGGTAAAAAGTGAAAAGTGCAGTGCGATTTGCAGACCCGACATCAACAAAAACAAAAACAAAATGTGAGACAAGTCTAGAAAAAATGTAATAAAACTGAAGTGCAATTAACAAAAAGTATATTTGATAAAACTTGGCTAGCAAGATCAAATAACAGACCAGTGACACCGATAATATATATATATTATAATATATATATATATATATTATATATATATATATATATAGTTTTTTTTTTTTTTTTTTTGTTTTTTTTTTTTTTTTTTTTTTTTTTTTTTTTTTTTTTTTTTTTTTTTTTTTTTTTTTTTTTTTTTTTTTAGATATAATTTCTCTTACTCTGTGGTAGGAGACGAACTGAAAATATATAATATAATTTGTGACTGGGAAGTTTTTGCCTCAACAAGATCAGTGCCCTGGCACTATAGTAGAAAAAGACGAGTCGAAATTCAGCAAACGAAAATACAACGTTCACAAATTAATTGAGTGTCAGCGGGTTTTCGGTGGGGAATTGCCGTGAAAGTTATTTCCGCTACCTTCCAGCAGGGACCACCATCATCAGCGATTGTTGGAAGACATATAACTGCGTTAGTAAAGAGGGCTTTTACTACCTGACTGTGAACCATTTCCTCAACTGCGGCGATCCCTTTACTGCGGCTCAAGCCAACACCTTCGAGCGTAAATGGCAGGAAGCGAATGCAAAAGCACTACGGCAATGAGGAAGTATCGTTGGGTTTTTTTTTAATTTGGCCCGTGCCGTTTTTCTGAGGAGCATCCTGGATCCAAATCAAAGACTGCATCGCTTCCTCCTTGTCGGTGTTAATTCGTACCTTCCGCAGTAAGGCACGTCGTCATATCATTTACATATCTATTACATCGTATATCGTTTTCGGTAAAAGATAACACCTAATCATTTCCTAAAAATTTATATTATACATATATTATCATCATCATCATCAAAGGGCTTCCAGCCACGAGGATCCCTCGAGGCGAGTCTCCAGGCAGGCACGAAACGGCCCATCTCTAATTCCTCTCAGACATGTATTGTCGAGCTGCCAAGCATGATCCCTAGGACGTCCCAAGGTCTCCTCCACCCAGGGTTTGTCTCGCAAGAGAGACACCTGATGGGCAGGGTCCCGTCCATAGGGAGGCGAGCTAGGTGGCCTAAAGCCTGAGTTGGCGATCCCGGATTATGCAAGTAACAGGTCCCCCATGCCATTCTGAAACGTGTACCCGCCCCCGGTTGGCCACTGGTCCTGCACGTACCCCATGATCCGTCGACGGGACTTGTTCCAAAAGGTATCAAGGCCGAAGAACTCCAAAGGCACTGGATAGCGTCCAGGTTTCACGTTCCATAGGCAAACCTGGAGTATGAAAGCCTTGAGACACGCAGCTTGGTCCCTTCTGCATAGGTACCCACATCTCCAAACGCTCTTGCTGATCGAGTTCTGGCTCTGTTGCCAGACCATCCGTCTACTGGCCCTTCCTGGTCCCTGACAACCCCAGAGATATGGACTTACGCGACCAGGTATGAAAACTTTCTGTACTTCAACGTCCAAACACCGATGCCGTAAGCATGGATCGAACTGAAACTGGTTCCCCTAACAGGCCCCCAAAGTCCTGAATCTTTGGTCTTGTTCCAGGAGACCTCTAGGCCTAGAGCTTTTCCCTCATTGTAATGCATCAAGAGCCACCACAAGTGACTCCAATGACTCAGATAGGAATTGCCATCGTCGCAAAGTCAAGGTCCGAGACCTAATATTTGCCTGGTGTTGCCACCGGCACTGAACTTTGGCTAGTAGATCTGCCCATTATCCAGTCCTAACAAGTGTTGAAAAGTGTTGGGTGCAAGGACACGCCTTGCCCTCCCCCTGAATTAACAGGGAATAATTTCGACATACCCCCACCTACACTTTACGCACTTTCAGTACCATTAAGAGGCTTGCTATCAGGCCAATAATCTGTGTCGTAATTCCCCTGAGCCCTCAGGATCTCCCATAAGCGATTCCCGGTGCACCAAGTCAAACGCCTTCTTGAGGTCATGTAGGCTGCGAGCAACCGTCCTTTCGCCTCTACCCAAAAAAAACACTACCAACGGGTCCACCACTCAAACTTGGCCGAGCCGCCGTGCAGGTCCTAGCCATCTCCAGCTTTTCTCACGACTGGTTTGATCGATCCTGCTGCCCCAAGCCACGACTTTCTAGGGTCGTCCCAGGCCTCCATCCGTGTTGTTTCGAAAGAGACGAACCTGGTGGGTAGGATCCTCCTGTGGGAAACGAGCCAGGGTGCCGTTTTATCCTGAGTTGGCGATCATGGATTGTGCAAGTAAGAGGTCCTATATCAGTCTCACGGTGCAACCGTTGGTTGGATAACTGGTCCTGCCAGCTGTACCCCTTGATCCGACACAAGAATATTTTAGAAAGCATCAAGACGAGATTCCAAAGCAGAAGCTCCAGGTTTCACTGGTCCTTCTGCACAGGTTCCGGCTGACTTCCCAGTCTGACAGCCCATAGTCATGAATTGCACAACCAATATATATAAAGCTCTCTGTGTACCAACTGAACAGGATCTCCTAGTAGGCCCCCCCCTGAATCTTGGTCTAGGTCTAACCCCATGGGCTTCGCTTCATTGCCAATTACATCATTGCATCAGGAACCGCCACTAGGGTTTCCAGAGATTCAGATAGAATAGCAACATCATCAGCAAAGTCAAGTTCTGTAACCTTGAAATTGCCCAGAGTTGCTCCACAGTAGCTTTGGACAGTAGCTCTACCCAGTATCTATTCCATGTAAGTATTGGTGCAAGAACACAGCCTTGTCCCACTCCTGAACTAACAGGTGTTAACTAATACATCTCAGAAGGATATGAGCAAGAACCTTGCCCAGTATACTAAGTAGTGTAATGCCGATCCCCTTTCCTCTTTCAGAGAAGGATGACCACACCCCTCAGCAGTCAGAGGGAATGGGTCACCAGTCAGCCAGATAGCAGACAGGACAGCATATAAGCCCCTTGCCAATAGGTTCTCCACCATCCCTTAAAAGTTCTGTTGGGATGCCGTAGATAACTGCTGCTTTACCACTCTTCAGCTTGGAGATCACCCCCCTGACTTTAGGCAGGGAGGGTGAATCCTCGCTCATGGATGGGCCTGGCGTCTCCTGTGAGATGAAGTTCTGTCTTGCTCTTGGGCATTCACCAATCGATTCTTGAGCTGCATTGAGCATTTCACACTTGAAGAACAGGTCATCAGGCCCTTTAGAGCTGCAAAACGCCCAGAGATAGCTTTAGCAATCCATCAGGCACACTCCCCCTCCATCAATCTGTCCACATGAAAACACCCTAAGCTGTTCATTGGAGTGACGGGGGGTTCTGAAGTGGACCCGGAGAGTAGCCACAACTAATCTATGATCAATTCCACAGAACTCAGCGCTCCGATACACCCTGCAGTTCCTCCACCAAGGATGTGGTGATGTGGTCAATCTCCTTGGCCACATTACCCATATCGCTGTACCAAGTCCAATGATGCAAGTCAGAACACTGATGCCAGGTGCCAGAAATCCTCATTTGTTATTGGGGACCCTAAGCAAAGTCTGGAAAAAAGGCTATTCTCACTGCCAGAATCAATTGAACCATGAGGACCCTACAGACATATCATAGCCAGCTCAGTCGCAGCCAGATACCATATTGAAGTCAGCCAGAGTAATACGAATATCTTGCCAAGGACAGTTATTTGTCACAGAATGCAAGTTTGGCGTAAAATATCTCTCACATCAAGTTTGTATACATCAGTAGGAGCATACACAACACAGCAATAAGAGACATGGAGCCTTAATGTAAGCTTCAGTCTCAATGCCATTATTCACTCATCGACTGGAGTGACCTCTACTACCGAGGGTTGAAGTTTGCTGGAGATGGTGGCCATCACTGTGGCCCAACCAGTAATAAGTGTAGCCATCCACACCTAATCGTGCTGCTACCAAGTCTTTTTCACCTCCGAGAGAGCAGCAACCTCAACTCTCACCTGCTTCAGCTCCCTCGACAGTAGTGGTAGCCAATTGCCCTATTCAAAGAACAGACATTCCAAGCCCCTACCCTGACAGCCCGCCTGAGGTTTAATATCAGGCAGTCACTCCAGGTGGGCGCCACCTCTGCCACCCCTACCAATGTTGCCCCATATAGTGAGAGTTGGCTGACTGCAGGCCCCAAAATCCACCTGTGGTAGGGTCTGTTGGCTTTGCCCCACAAGATCCGCCAGCAGAAACGACGGGTAACCCCTGCTCTCCCAGACCAAGCCCCAGCAGTCGCCAACTCAGTGGGACCCACAGCCTGCCTTACTTGCTGGGTAAGATGAGCGTTTGCCCTCCCCCCAGCACCAACAACTATACAATCTGATGCTAGTTGGGTTATCTTGGGGAGGGAGCCTGGCAAGGCCTACCTCCCCACAGCCACCCATTAACTCCAGGGGGCACAGGGACAGGAGTTAGTACGAAGCCAGGGCATGTCCATATGCCGGTGGGCCCTGACTACTTACGTTTAGGGCCTCCTGCTGCTCCAAGAGCCTCCACAGTTCAGCCTAGGACCGCAAGGCACCTAGTATCCATGGTGCACAAGGCGGCACTTACAGCGTCTTGATGTGGAGAGGATATGAGCTGGCACGAGAGTCTTATGCACAGCTGCTTCCTTTTCACACAACGCTAGCCAGCGGTGGCAGCTGCAAGCGAGAAGACATGCAAAGCGCTTATCACTAACCAGGCTACCACACCATCACTTCACATTACCCTGAGCATGAAGCACCCACCCATTAATATAGTATATATATGGGTGGGTGCTTCATGCTCAGGGTAATGTGAAGTGATGGTGTGGTAGCCTGGTTAGTGATAAGCGCTTTGCATGTCTTCTCGCTTGCAGCTGCCACCGCTGGCTAGCGTTGTGTGAAAAGGAAGCAGCTGTGCATAAGACTCTCGTGCCAGCTCATATCCTCTCCATCATCAAGACTTCTGCAGTGCCTCCTTGTGGCCACCCATGGATACTAGGTGCCTTGCGGTCCTAGGCTGAACTGTGGAGGCTCTTGGAGCAGCAGGAGGCCCTAAACGTAAGTAGTCAGGGCCCACCGGCATATGGACATGCCCTGGCTTCGTACTAACTCCCTGTCCCTGTGCCCCCTGGAGTTAATGGGTGGCTGTTGTGAGGTAGGGCCCTTGCCAGGCTCCCTCCCCAAGATAAGCCCAACTAGCATCAGATTGTATAGTTGTTGGTGCTGGGGGGAGGGCAAACGCTCATCTTACCCAGCAAGTAAGGCAGGCTGTGGGTCCCACTGAGTTGGCGACTGCTGGGGCTTGGTCTGGGAGCAGGGGTTACCCGTCGTTCTGCCTGGCGTGAGTCTTGTGGGGCAAAGCCAACAGACCCTACCACAGGTGGATTTTGGGGCCTGCAGTCAGCCAACTCTCACTATATGGGGCAACATTGGTAGGGGTGGCAGAGGTGGCGCCCACCTGGAGTGACTGCCTGATATTAAACCTCAGGCGGGCTGTCAGGGTAGGGGCTTGGAATGTCTGTTCTTTGAATAGGGCAATTGGCTACCACTACTGTCGAGGGAGCTGAAGCAGGTGAGAGTTGAGGTTGCTGCTCTCTCGGAGGTGAAAAGACTTGGTAGCAGCACGATTAGTGTGGATGGCTACACTTATTACTGGTTGGGCCACAGTGATGGCCACCATCTCCAGCAAACTTCAACCCTCGGTAGTAGAGGTCACTCCAGTCGATGAGTGAATAATGGCATTGAGACTGAAGCTTACATTAAGGCTCCATGTCTCTTATTGCTGTGTATGCTCCTACTGATGTATACAAACTTGATGTGAGAGATATTTTACGCCAAACTTGCATCTGTGACAAATAACTGTCCTTGGCAAGATATTCGTATTACTCTGGCTGACTTCAATATGGTATCTGGCTGCGACTGAGCTGGCTATGATATGTCTGTTAGGGTCCTCATGGTTCAATTGATTCTGGCAGTGAGAATAGCCTTTTTTTCCAGGACTTTGCTAGGTCCCAAAAATTGAGGATTTCTGGCACCTGGCATCAGTGTTCTGACTTGCATCATTGGACTTGGTACAGCGATATGGGTAATGTGGCCAAGGAGATTGACCACATCACCACATCCTTGGTGGAGGAACTGCAGGGTGTATCGGAGCGCTGAGTTCTGTGGAATTGATCATAGATTAGTTGTGGCTACTCTCCGGGTCCACTTCAGAACCCCCCGTCACTCCAATGAACAGCTTAGGGTGTTTTCATGTGGACAGATTGATGGAGGGGGAGTGTGCCTGATGGATTGCTAAAGCTATCTCTGGGCGTTTTGCAGCTCTAAAGGGCCTGATGACCTGTTCTTCAAGTGTGAAATGCTCAATGCAGCTCAAGAATCGATTGGTGAATGCCCAAGAGCAAGACAGAACTTCATCTCACAGGAGACGCCAGGCCCATCCATGAGCGAGGATTCACCCTCCCTGCCTAA
The DNA here is from genome assembly GCF_015228065.2 of Penaeus monodon. Classification (NCBI taxonomy): domain Eukaryota; kingdom Metazoa; phylum Arthropoda; class Malacostraca; order Decapoda; family Penaeidae; genus Penaeus; species Penaeus monodon. The sequence goes on along the minus strand of NC_051401.1, from coordinate 37,567,936 downwards.
AGTCAGGGGGGTGATCTCCAAGCTGAAGAGTGGTAAAGCAGCAGTTATCTACGGCATCCCAACAGAACTTTTAAGGGATGGTGGAGAACCTATGGCAAGGGGCTTATATGCTGTCCTGTCTGCTATCTGGCTGACTGGTACCATTCCCTCTGACCTGCTGAGGGGTGTGGTCATCCTTCTCTGAAAGAGGAAAGGGGATCGGCATTACACTACTTAGTATACTGGGCAAGGTTCTTGCTCATATCCTTCTGAGATGTATTAGTTAACACCTGTTAGTTCAGGAGTGGGACAAGGCTGTGTTCTTGCACCAATACTTACATGGAATAGATACTGGGTAGAGCTACTGTCCAAAGCTACTGTGGAGCAACTCTGGGCAATTTCAAGGTTACAGAACTTGACTTTGCTGATGATGTTGCTATTCTATCTGAATCTCTGGAAACCCTAGTGGCGGTTCCTGATGCAATGATGTAATTGGCAATGAAGCGAAGCCCATGGGGTTAGACCTAGACCAAGATTCAGGGGGGCCTACTAGGAGATCCTGTTCAGTTGGTACACAGAGAGCTTTATATATATTGGTTGTGCAATTCATGACTATGGGCTGTCAGACTGGGAAGTCAGCCGGAACCTGTGCAGAAGGACCAGTGAAACCTGGAGCTTCTGCTTTGGAATCTCGTCTTGATGCTTTCTAAAATATTCTTGTGTCGGATCAAGGGGTACAGCTGGCAGGACCAGTTATCCAACCAACGGTTGCACCGTGAGACTGATATAGGACCTCTTACTTGCACAATCCATGATCGCCAACTCAGGATAAACGGCCACCTGGCTCGTTTCCCACAGGATGATCCTACCCACCAGGTTGTCTCTGTTCGAAACAACCCTGGATGGAGGCCTGTGGGACGACCTAGGAAGTCGTGGCTTGGGCAGATCGATCAAACCAGTCGTGAAAAGCTGGAGATGGGCTGGACCCTGCCTGGCGGCTCGCCATGAGGGACCCTGGTAGGTAGAGGCGAAGGATGGGTTGCTCGCAGCCTACATCGACCTCAAGAAGGCGTTTGACTTGGTGCATCGGGAATCGCTATGGGAGATCCTGAGGCTCAGGGGAAATTCCCGACACAGATTATTGGGCCTGATAGGCAAGCCTCTATACTGGGTACTGAAATTGCTGTAAAGTGTGGGTGGGGTATTCGAACTTCCTTCCCTGTTAATTTAGGGGTGAGGCAAGGCTGTGTCCTTGCACCAACACTTTTCCAACACTTGGATGGACTGGATAATGGGCAGAGCTACTACCAAAGTCAGTGCGGAGCCACACCAGGCATATTTAAGGTCTCGGACCTTGACTTTGCCGACGATGTTGCCATCCTATCTGAGTCCCTTGAAGTACTTGTGGTGGTCTTCTTGCATGCTTTAGCAATGTGGAAAAGCTCCTAGGCCTAGAGTCTCCTGACAAGACCAAGATTCAGGACTTTGGGGGCCCTGTTAGGGGAACCCGTTCGTCGATCCTGCTTACGCGAGGACGTTGAAGTTACAGAAAGTGTTTACATACCTGTAGCGTAGTCCATATCTTCTGGGTTGTCAGACCAGTAAGTCAGTATTACGGATTTGGTCTGGCAACCGAGCCATGGACTCGATCAGCAAGAGCGTTTGGAGATGTGTACCTATGCAGAAGGACCAACTGCGTGTCTAAAGGCTTTGGATACTTCCATTTTTGCTCTATGGAAGTGAAACCTGTACGCTTCCAGTGGCCCTTGGAGTCTCGCCTTGATACCTTTTGTAACCAGTCCCTTCGCCGGATCATGGGGTACGTTGGCAGGACCACGTGTCCAACCGGCGGTTACACCGTCAACTGGCATGGGACCTGTTCCTTTGCTAATCCGGGATCGGCCAACTCAGGCTTTATGGCCACCTAGCTCGCCTCCCTATGGACGACCCTGCCCATCAGGTTGTCTCTCTGCGAGACACACTGGGTGGAGGAGACATGTGGGACGTCCTAGGAAATCATGGCTTTGGGCGGCTCGACAATACCTGGTCGCGAGGAATTAGAGATGGGCCGTGTGCCTGCCTGGAGACTCGCCTCGAGGGATCCTCGTGGCTGGAAGCCCTTTGATGATGATGATGATAATATATGTATAATATAAATTTTTAGGAAATGATTAGGTGTTATCTTTTACCGAAAACGATATACGATGTAATAGATATGTAAATGATATGACGACGTGCCTTACTGCGGAAGGTACGAATTAACACCGACAAGGAGGAAGCGATGCAGTCTTTGATTTGGATCCAGGATGCTCCTCAGAAACACCGCACGGGCCAAATAACCAACGGTACTTCCTCCTGCCGTAGTGCTTTTGCATTCGCTTCCTGCCATTTACGCTCGAAGGTGTTGGCTTGAGCCGCAGTAAAGGGATCGCCGCAGTTGAGGAAATGGTTCACAGTCAGGTAGTAAAAGCCCTCTTTACTAACGCAGTTATATGTCTTCCAACAATCGCTGATGATGGTGGTCCCTGCTGGAAGGTAGCGGAAATAACTTTCACGGCAATTCCCCACCGAAAACCCGCTGACACTCAATTAATTTGTGAACGTTGTATTTTCGTTTGCTGAATTTCGACTCGTCTTTTTCTACTATAGTGCCAGGGCCACTGATCTTGTTGAGGCAAAAACTTCCCAGTCACAAATTATATTATATATTTTCAGTTCGTCTCCTACCACAGAGTAAGGAGAATTATATCTAAAAAAAAAAAAAAAAAAAAAAAAAAAAAAACAAAAAAAAAAAAAAAAAAAAAAAAAAAAAAAATATATATATATATATATATATATATATATATATATATATATATATATATATATATATCGGTGTCACTGTCTGTATTTGAATCTGCTAGCCAAGTTTTATCAAATATACTTTTTGTTAATTGCACTTCAGTTTTATTACATTTTTTCTAGACTTGTCTCACATTTTGTTTTTGTTTTTGTTGATGTCGGGTCTGCAAATCGCACTGCACTTTTCACTTTTTACCGTTAACAGAAGTCCATGGTTCTGTATATTAAAACAATAAAAAACAACAACATTGGGTCTGTTTTCCCAACAAATTCAGAAAAGTCTAAACCACAACCGTAGCACAGATGACACACTGTCACTGAAAATGAATCAGGACACCGGTGTAGTCCAGCAGTGTTATTTGCATGCTTGAAATAGCTTAAACATTGACTGCACTGTCTGAGTAATTAAACAAATAAAATCTTAATAGGTCTGAAAAAAATTACCATGAAAAATGTTATTTTACGTAAAACCGACTAAAGTGCGATATATATTATAAGTAATGATTTGCCTGGATATTTTTACATGATAAAATACATGGCATATTATACTAAAACTTTAATGAGCAATTAAAATTTCTGCTAAACTGCCGCCTCCTGACTGGTCGTGACGTCGTGACGTCGTAGGTGCGCTGTGTGACAGAAAACGGCGTGCGAATTTCGCGGCAACTTATTCCTTCGCACCGATCCGGGTACGGTAATTTTATGTACTTAGTTCCTTTGTGAGTAGTGTGGACTGTCGTGGATGGGCTTCAGAGCTGTCCCGCGAGAACCACTCGTGGTTGCTGTGTTGTGATTGACACAGATTGTGCAAGTCGTGATTGGCTGGGAACCTATGTGTCACAACTGTTCATTTCTTGGAAAGCTTATTTTGTGAGATTATAGTAATTCCCTTCAGCAACTTTTTTTTTTTCCCACAGTCTTGTCAAAATGCATCTGCACAACTATACTGTGGATTTGAGTGGGACTATGTGACGTCATCATTATTAATGACAAGAACTGCTATAAAGTTACCTGCTTTCATGCACATTTCGGTTATGTCAAATAAGTCTGAAGTAAACTCAAAATTGTCGCTGTTATTTTCTCTCAACAAGGGTAATGATCAACCTTCAGAAATAATTTCTCACTACAGAAGCTAATGGAAGTTCCGCCTTCTGTTCTATATTATATTTTTGTCATTACAAACCAGCGCAATTTTGTTTAGATGTATCATATGTGGTGTATTATAGTCAAGAAAATTAAACAATATCTTTTACATATCTGTATATGACATTATCTAAACAATTATCCTGTCGTTTCTGTTATGTATTATCTACCGACTCGGACGTCATACCCAACCGACTCCGTCATTACTACTTCATAGGGTACTGGAAAAGCAGAAGGTATTATTACTGGACTGACAATTGATGAGCAGAGTTTATTATCTAAGAATGATCTAAAAGCGTTGTATGAACGTTGTCAGGGTAACTAAAAAAAAATAGATAACTAGATAAAGATTTTCGTTATCAAACTGGATTCAGGTGGAGCATATGTTGATTAGAGTGGTAATACTGTTACTTTTCTATATCATGTTCGAGAAACTTAAATAGTTAATTCCAAAATCGGTGAAAGTAGGTTTTTGGTAAACCGTAGTAGAAAGGCGTCCGTTTTCTTTGAATACCAGTGTGTAAAGAAAGGGAAGTTTGTTTTTCTTTTCTGTTTCACACGTAAACTTAATGTTTTGATGTTCATTTAGATATGACAGGACTTGTTCGATGTGTGATTGCTGTTTTAAGAAAAGAAATGTGTCACTTTTTTGTAGAATATTGATTTAAATTTACTTGGACAATGAATCAGTTACAATCATGACTGCATAGGAAAGCGTTGGGATAACTTGGGTCAAGAGGTGAACCCTTAGCCACGCCGCCTATATTAGTTTATAATTAGTTATCATAAGTAAAAGCATAATCTCTTGTTGCAACATTGAAAAAGGAATCCCCCCAATCCCTTGCTCGTCGTTGCCATAGGGGCTTAGGAGACGGAGACTAAGGCCCATTGTAAAGGATCACCTCAGCCCTTGACTCGACAAATTTTGCAGGGCCTTTTTCTCTCCCCCTTTCCTTTTCCTTCTCTTCTTCATCCCTTCTATCCTCTTATCCAAATCGTTAACTGATTTTTACCCTTTTCGCCACAATACTTTGCCATAGTGCTATATGACCTTTAATGTCTAGCACATTCATATGTTTTAACCATTTAGAAGGAATTAAACTGTTTTTGTTTAAGCCAAATTGTCATAAAGACTCCTGTGATATGGTGTCCGTGATAATCTGTGTGGCTTCTGACAAAGGGACATTAGTGAATTCAACGTCAAGCTGGTCATTACTGTTAATATATATATATATATATATATATATATATATATATATATATATATATATATATATATTCATATAATATATATATATATATATATATATATATATATAGATATTACTTATATATATATAGTTTATTATCATATATATATCTCTATAATATATATATATATATATATATATATATATATATACTATAATAATATCTATATATATCTATATATATATATATATTATGTGTGTGTGTTATATAATTATATATGAATATATATATATATATAGATAGATAGATAGATATTCCTAATAATATATATTATATATATAATAATAGATAGATATACATATATATATATATATATATATATATATATATTTCATATGTTATTATATACTAATATATAATACTATATATATATATATACTATATATATATAATATATATCTGTATACATATATATAATACTAGCACTACTAATAATAGATGTACACATATACTATATATACATACTATATGATATATATAGTATGTATATACACATATACATACTATATATATCATATAAATATATTATAGATATTTATAAAGCTAATACATACATAAATACATATATATATACACCATAATGTATTAATATATTAATATATATATATAATTCTATCATATATAATATATATATATTAATATAGTTTATAATAACAAACGACAGTAACTTGAAAAGAACGGCCAAATAAGAATTAAAGAAATTTCATACTCTTCACGAGTTCGTCATTAGACGAAGAATTAATGTATACATATATTATATATATGTATACATCATGATTGTAATTGATCAATTCATTGTCCAAATAAATTTAAACCAACATTCTACAAAAAGTGACACATTTCTTTTGTTAAAACAGCAATCACACATCGAACAAGTCCTCTCATATCTAAATGAACATCAAAACATTAAGTTTACGTGTGAAACAGAAAAGAAAACAAACTATTCCTTTCTTTACACACTGGTTTTGAAAGAAAACGGACGCCTTTCTACACGGTTTAACAAAACCTACTCATTCACCGATTTGGAATTAACTATTAAGTTTTCTCGAACATGATATAAAAGTAGTAACAGTATTACACTCTATCACATATGCTCCACCTGAAATCCAGTTTTGATAACGAAATCTTATCTAGTTTATATATTTTTTTTTTTTTAGTTACCCTGACAACGTTCATACAACGCTTTTAGATCATTCTTAGATAATAAACTCTGCTCATCAATTGTCAGTCCAGTAATAATACCTTCTGCTTTTCCAGTACCCTATGAAGTACCCATGAAGTTAGTAATGACGGAGTCGTTGGGTTATGACCGTCCGAGTCGGTAGATATCTACAGAAACGACAGGATAATTGTTTAATATGTCATATACAGTATGTAAAGTATTTGTTTATTTTTCTGACTATAATACACCACTATGATACATGTAACAAATTGCGCTGGTTTGTAATGACAAAAATTAATATGAACAAAGGCGAACTTCCATATACTCTGTAGTGAGAATTATTTCTGAAGATTGATCATACCCTTGTTGCGAGACATACAGCGACAATTTTGAGTTTACTTCAACTATTTGCAAACCGAAACTGTGCATGAAAGCAGGTACTTTATTAGCAGTTCTTGTCATTAATA
>NC_051401.1:37543593-37556093 GCF_015228065.2 Penaeus monodon | reverse complement strand
CACAACACAACTCACACACACAACACACATACACACCACCACGCACACCAGATCTCCCACACACATACATACACACCAACCACACCACACACACACACAAAACACACATACACACACACACCGCGCGCGCGCGCGTATATGTATCTATCCTCTGCAGAATATGGCTGACTTTCAAAGACTGTCTTTACTGAATCGGGACCAAGAAGGTTGTCCGTTATTACTTGGCTTACAATCTCTAACACCTGAAAAATAGTCTGCTTCACTTTCAAGAGAAAATATGCGAAGTAATATATTATTTCATCAAACCATCAGTATTTAGCATAAAACGTTGATTTGTTTATCTTGGTCCTTGCTCTGAAAAAGGACTGAACTCGCCCGGTGTCACAGGCTTCAGTCCTGTCTAGTGAGAAAAATATTTTCCCTTTTTAAACGCGAAAAAATTATGCAAAAATTTAAACACTGTTTCATGAATCAACCTTAAGGAAAATTTTTTTTTTTCATGCAGTCAAGAAAAGAAGACCCTTGTTTACTTATATATTCAAAGTAAACTATCACATTTGAAACCTTTTCATCATATACGAAGAAGAAAGGAGGGATAACGTCTGCTAACAGATCAATCAGATCGCTTTATCCTTATTTGACGCAATGTAAATGGGTACTATATATCTATATCTGTGTGTGTGTGTGTGTGGTGTGTGGTGTGTGTGTGTGTGTGTGGTGTGTGTGTGGTGGTTTTGTGTGGTGTGTGTTGTGTGGTGGTTGTGGTGTAGCTTGCCTTATATCTTAACATGTTAATAAACACCACAGCTACTGCTATTAATTGAAACAATAAAAGGACTTCGATATGTATGATCTTTCTTTAGATTTTATTAGCATGGATAAAGCGCCCTCACACTAGCAAGTTTTCCTCCTGATCTCCGTCCTTCCAACTCGACTGACAACGTTTGACGGATCTCGAACTTGAATGAAAAGAAAGAAAGGAGGAGAAAGAAAGAAAGAAAGAAAAAAGAAAGGGAGGGGCGAGACAATTTAGAGGCGATTTTTAAAAAAGGAAACTGAGGATTTACTAAAAAGCGCAAGGATTAAACAGCTTCAGGCAAGGAAAAAACACAAAATAAATAAATGAAAAGATAAACAATTAAATAAATACACACGTGTAGGACTGACGACTTCACTGATTTCTTTATTGCCAATATCATTTTAAAATTCAACCAGGGAGTGAAGCTTCCATAGCTAGAAAGCTAGATGAAATGTTCGTTTGGTTCTGTCAAGTATGTTTATCTTTATCTATTTCTATTGTCGTGATTTTTTTGCACTTCCCCTGGAATTAATATATTGCAGATTTTTTTTTCTTATGTTTATGCCATTGTTAGTAATGCTAATGTGTCACCGTCGCGGACATGTCATCCTACGACGAGAAGAATGCAGGGTCTCTTCTTACAGATGTTGCAACGATGACAACCCTTAAAAGGTCCACTCAGAGAACACATTATAACATGACGGATACTTGTCTATTCATGTGAACCACCACTCGTTCTCTATCCTTTTGTAAATTTTGTGTAGCACTGTACCACTGCTTGTTTCCACCTTCACTCTCCCTTCTCCACTCGTTCGTGCTGTAATCGAGCAACAAAAACACTCCTAATCTATATCTTGAATTTCACAAAATCATTCCTTTATTTACGAACTTGAAGATATGAACAGCATCTCTGAACATCAAGTAATGTTCTAACTTTATATTTTTTAGGCGTAATTAATTCATACATCAATTTATACATTTAGAGGTTTCATGTCGCGTGTAGACGACTTGGCTGACAACGAACGTAAATAATATCTTGAACATACTCATCACTACACACACTCCGTGACATTGTAATTAAATACCAGTACTAAAAGCAAATATGAAATTGTAGAAAATAAATCCGTTTTTATTCGTTTTTGGATACTTGAATCATAACTTCTAATCAAATATTGTATCCTTACTAACAACCGCAAAAAATGTAATGTGATCTTTGGGCCAGTATGAACCAAATCTCGTACGCAACAGAGTCATACCCACAATATAAAACATGAAGTCTATTATTCTTAAGAAACGTAATAACCGGTATGGTAAGAGCGAATGGCAATGTTCTGTGTTGGAGCCATTGCTATGGCAGGGTGGCGGCGCAAGGATCTTTCAGGAGAGAAAAAGAAGGGAGAAAAAGAAGTTTGTTATGTATTAAGTTCTTGCTCTGTTTAAGAGACGACCTTGGATTTTTGCGTTTATGGGAATTTGGAGCAGAATTAAAAGCTTTCGAAAATGAATGTTGCTTATTTATTATTATTATATTTTTAAAATATTGGGCGTATAGAATAGTGCAAGTGAGGGGTAGAGAAACTTCGCCTAATCTTGTCAGGGTTAAGTCTGCCCTCGTACGGGTAGTGTGGAGCGTGTGGAAGTCACCACCCGTCTGCCGTCGCCTTCTTCGCCACCTCACCATCTTGCATCTTGCCGCACAACTTAAGGCCTCCTTTGCTATGACGTTACGCTTGTTCACCCTGCGAACACGCTCGTTTCCCATGCCCACATACCCTTCACCATATTAACACTCATTGTACCATTATACTGATTATGGTATATTGTTTGAATTTATTGTTTATTACTTGTATCATTTGAGAAACTTAAGGCTACTTTTGTAATACGTGACAAAGCAGGAAGAGAGAAAAAGAATAAAGAGAGAAAAAGAGAAGAAGGAAGGGAGAAAACGAATAAAGAGAGGAAAAGAAGAAGGAAGAGAGAAAAAGAAGAAGGAAGAGAGATAAAGAAGAAGGAAGAGAGAAAAAGAAGATGAGAGCAACACCCCGAGCGTCAGGAGGAAGAGCGGAGCACGGCAGCAGAGCACGGCGCGGGCAGAGGGGCAGCGGCGGCGAAAATTGACGGTAAAGGTGCCACCGTGATGGTTTCTTAAGAGCTGTTCGATTCTTATGCATGCTTAGTCGGGAAGCAGGCGGGCAATTGTCCCTTTTATAAGATTGGGGGAAAAGGTTCGCTTTGAAAACATCACGGGGTCGCCGACCACGCATCACTTCCGGGAGAGGAATGGCCAGGCAAGTAGACTCGTAGTAATTGTCCCAGAACTGTATGTTATCTATCTCTATAATTATAAACATAAACAATCCCTGTCATATGTGACACAATTAGCCCAAAGCATACTAGAAAGTAAAGGTCAACATGAAAATGTATAATCTGCCAATTATAAACATGAACTTTTATATATGAAATAAAACAAACAAACATCTGTCGGGCCAATAACAGTTATCTGCAATACTTACCTCATGTATATTTTCCGTTTCGAAATGTTTGTCATTCCTCTCGGAGAAAATATCTTTCACAATATATTAAATACAGAAATGATGAGATGATTTGAAAACAAGATCTTGACAATGTCTTTCCACAAAGTTCACTAATTTTTACTTGCATCTGTAAATTCACTGCACTTTAACACAAAACGGAGTCACTTAGTCGCGCGTACAGTCTGGTGTTTCAGGCGAGTCTGATCTGATCCCTAGGTGTCTTATCAAAGATTAATTCTGTTACGTAATTGGCCATATCAAACCGCATTTTTTCTAGATTTTCTGTTCAGTGTAAAAAGTATTAAACATTTAATGTGGATGCCACAATTATCCATTTAAAGTAAATATTTTTTCTACGAAGTTGTATGTTATATGATAGAATTACGAAATTATGATGATATTTGAATGAATGATATAGATGAATGAAAACGCGAAGGACAGAAGAAAATACTACATTTGTAAACCGGTTTAATGATGTGAATTGCCAGAATATTTAAACATTTCATTTCAATATTGAAGTACATAATACATAGCATATTGCTTTTCAGAGCCATAACTGCTAAGGCACAGTTGATGAATATTTTATTTCTTTGGTCAAACAAGGGATTTGTTTTTTTGGGAAATATATATTTTTTGTTTGTTTTCGGGGCTCAGTGGTGTTATGAACAAACAAGGGTTGTTTATAGCTTATATGTCTGAACAAACAGTTAAACATCTATTGAAAACTATATAAAAACAACGCCTATAATATTATGCCTAAGATCGTATCAGTAATATTTGAGAATACGTGTGTATGGGAAACGCTCCCCAAACAAAGTCATTCGATAGCCCAATCTCATACAAGCAGATTGTTCTTCCTTATCTCTGATAAAGGCAACGTGGAGGTGGCAGTTATGGATTTCCTTCCTTTTACCCATGTGTTGTTTGTACTGCTTATCTTTACAACAGCGGTTCGCAAGCTTTCCATGCCACGTAACCCTTTCTAAGTTGCGTCAGCTGGCGTACTTAATCCATTTTATAGAGTGACTTCAGCAATGATTCTTTTTTTCAGTTTACGCTTTTCACTCAATTTGATGGCATTTTTCATCATATCAATCTGTTCCTCTTTGGTTTTCCTTTGATTTCGTTAGACTAATATATAACATATTACGAAACAAAACAAAAGGAATTATATATTTTTTATAGCAAAGGTTCGAGAAGAAAGAAGTTTCGAAGATTTATATATATTTTATTCATTTTTTTGTTTGTTCCTTAGCTGCTAGTATATAGTTACACAGATTATGAGCTTCTGAGCGATACGCTATCGAAATCGAACGAAAATGAAAGCTGCTGATGAATGTGTTCGGAGCAAGTTTCAGAGTCATGTCCACAAAGTCAACAGATTAAGATAATTCTCTCTTCTTTTAACGGTAGGTTCATGTCTGAGCCGCCGTGGTCACAGCATGATACTAAATTGTAGTTTCATGTTGTGATGCTCTTGGAGTGAGTACGTGGTAGGGTCCCCAGTTCCTTTCCACGGAGAGTGCCGGTGGTACCTTTTTAGGTAATCATTCTCTCTATTTATCCGGGCTTTGGGACCAGCACTTGACTTGGGCTGGCTTGGCCACCCAGTTTTTGAGGAGACAAATACGATTTCGATTTTTATGAGTATAAAGAAAAGAAAAGGAGAAAGAAACTTAAAGTATAAAAGAAAAGGCGCCTCTACTGAAATTAAACGTTATACACAGCATGATGCCATGAATCTCAAAAATACAGTTATATGTATTTTTTTACTGCAATGTTTCCACAAATTTCTTCTAAAATATTTACGGCTTTCTGGTGCCCCAAAATTTATATCCTTTCCTTAATCTTTCTATATTAATTTATATACTTTACTACAAATTGGCCTTCCTTAGAACCCACTAGTAAAGATTTATTTAAAAGTGATGTACTTTATAATGTATAAAACATTTAAGAATGGGAGTTATTAATGTGCTAAATTCTGCTCTTCCTCTAGTGCTTCGTTAAAAATGTACACAAAGAAAAGAAAAGAAAAGAAAGAAAGAAAGAAAAGGTTGATAACACATTGTATGCACACATTATAATACATGGCTATTCCAGCACGAACAGATTATCAGATATTCCTGTGTAATTCCCTTTTATAGGTATTTTGCAGAGGCGGAATCGGCAAAAACCCTGTGGGTTGTTGCGCCTCATAGCTGACCAGATACGCTCTAGTTTCAGTGTTATTATCCGTTGAAGAACAGCCTGCTACACTTGCTGTTGATGTCTATATGTGTAGCTCTAAGTCAGAATTTTATCAACCGTAGATATTCTGTAAGTTATCGAACACACTCCCATCTCATGCTATTAGATCCACACAAAATTAATGACAGTTAACCAAGCGTATGCATTTCACAAACAAAACTCCTCCAAGCTGAAGCCTATGTTCTTCAGCAACTCTGCTTCCTCACTGCTGTTCCCTAGGAAAGGGATGGTCACCGAAAAGGAAAAAGGGAAAAGAAAAAATCCCAGTCATGAAAAGCCGCAGATTGGAAAAGGAAAACAAACACCATTGAAGCTAGTAGTCCCACCCAACTACCCCACCCCCTGAGTTCTAAGGAAGCAAATATCACCCAAGTTCGTGAAATTAATTAGTAGAAACAATTATTCTGCAATGTCAGTTATAACTTGTATTGTTCCGTTGTACTTTTCCTTATTTACACCTAGTTCCCATAAATGCATTGTTATTTGATTGTTAATTATCTAGTCAGACTGAAAATGGTATGTGTTATTTTTCTATACAAGAACTTATAAAGTAATGTTCTAAGCATATTAACTTACATATAAGTAATAGATTTCTCTATAACTGACGACGTTGTTTCCTTTTTACTTAAGAAACAATGATATTTACTTTGTATTATCAGAAAGCTCGTATTTACTAAATGTAGAAAACTTCATTCATAAAAAAGAAAAAAGTGCATATTAGGGTCATCTCCCATTCTTCTGTTTCTTTAAAGATTATTACTGTATATTCTCATATACTTTCATCTTGTCGACTAATGGAGATCCTACTGTATTTCCTGATAATTTCATTTTCGTGGATATCAGCAGACATATGCATTTTAAATGTGTGTAAGTAAATTTGATCGATCAAAGCGTTTGAGTCCTGGTGCTTTTGAAGCAGCCCGTACTGGTGATCTCCCTTTGGTTACCCAATATTCAGAGACACTCGGGACACCTTAAACGGAGAGCTGGGCGCGAGATGCCGGTCTGGCTCTCCGTCCAAGTCCCAAGGTTTCTGAATATGAGCGCAAACAGGGTAGCTTGGGCGGAACTGAGATAGGTTGAAACTTGTTATCTCGTACTCTGTTGGATCACTCGATACCACATATAGGATAAACGCCGATTAAGATAGAACACAGACTTTATAACATATATTTTATATATATGTATGTATATTCATATACATATACACACACACACACACACACACACACACACAACACATATATATATATATATATATATATATATATATATTATATATATTATATATATATATAATATATATAATATATGAAAACTGTATATACATTTAGATATAAATATAATGTGTGTCTTTAACTAAACATATATAACACACATATATACATACATATATATATATATATATATATATATATATATATATATATATATATATATATATATGTATATATATATATATATATATATATATATATATATAATATATAATATATAATATATATAAAACACACACACTTACATATATATGTATGTGTGTGTGCGTGTGCTGGGACATGAATATGTGCACATAAATAAGTACATATATATATATATATAATATATAATATATATATATATATATAGATATATAATATTTATATTATATATAATATATATATATATAATATATATATATATATATATTATATATATATATATAGCCACCTTTTGCTCTTTTTTTACGAAAACGTTGATTACACAATCTGCAAAATTCGATATATAGTAAATATATGTGCATATATGCATATATACATACATATACATACATACAAGCATAATACATACATATGCGTTTGTGTGTGTATGTATATGTATATATATGTAGACACAGTGTATATATATGTATATATATACCTACAGTATATAAGTATACATATACATATACATATATACATACACATGTTTATTCAAACGTTTCGAAGGTGTACTAACCCTCCATCATCAGTGCTGTCATATAAGAACCATTTGGTTAGAAACTTAAAATTACAACTGTGCGGTTCTGATTTAGATTTAAACAAAAACGAACTAAACAGCAGTTACATGAAAGTAGAGGGGGTAATATAAACATGGGGTAATGCATATAAACAGAAGAACATAATAAACATAAATGTAATACAACACACACATATACATAAATTACAACATGCCCATACTGCAACTAACCAAAATGCATGGTAGTTGAGAGGGAAGGCCTATTGAGTAAACAAGGTGGTTGCATTGGTTGTGTTATTGAGTTCGGGTTTCATCTTCAAAAAGGATTCCGAGATGATGAGGTCTAGGTAGGAAGAGTGTGACGACAGAATACTAAGATTTGTGTTATAGAAAGGATGTGAGTGATGTAGGGAGTGTTTTCTTATTGCCGAAAAAGGATGGTTTCCTCAATGGAAGGCAAGTCTTGAAGGTTTTTGCATTTGCGTTCTAAGATGCAGTTATGTAACCATCATGAGGTAGACCCCACGAAACTGAGCTTGGCGCAAGGGCAGGTATTAAATAGACAACGTTAGGACATGTCAGAGTACATCTCATTGGTTTGAGAAAATTAGCGATATTATTAGTATTGGTAAAGACAAAGTGAATTTCATTGGGGTAATTATTCCGTAACAATGATTTTAGTTGTTTCCAAATTTTTCCAAAGCTTAATTACCCATAGTTTCACATCTATGGTCTTTTTTACAGTAGAGGCAGTGTGTTGGTCCCGAAAATTTTTTACACAGGAAAGTTTTAGTAATTTCCATCACATAAAACAGCGGATACTCATCAGTTTCAAAGTTTTTTTTTAAGAAAAAAAACAATTTCATCATGAAAAGTTGACCAGTTGCTACACAACTATAGGATTGAAGTCTGAGGCCAGTGAAGGTTGGTTTCGGTAATGCTAGTAGGGAAATGTGCCATAATTGTTGGCAAATAGTGTCTCTAAAAACGGTAATTGGTTTTTTTCCCTTGCATCTCACAGGTGATCAAAAATTCATCACAACTGTGTTAGTCTACTTGTTCATTCCTTTCGATGCCCCCTTAAATACAAACCCCTATTACTGATATATAATACACCCACACATACACACACCATACACACACATACATATAATGTATAACTACAGCACCACACACACACACACACACACACCACACACACACACACACACCACACACACACACCATACACACGCATATATATATCACGATGATCATCAGCCGAATCAATCTCCCATTTTTTTCCAACTTTGTTCTGTCATGCATTTTTTTGTTTCCAGTCTTGGGTTTCCCCCAAAATTTTCATTATTTCATCCCGTTATCTTGTCATTAGTCTGGCCATTGGCCTCTTTTTTTATCTATGGCCCAATTTGTTACTTTGTCCATCTGTCATCCTGTCTCCGACATATATGAACCTGCCCATTGCCATTTTTTCTTTTCGATGCTCACAGTATATCTTCCACTTTTGTCTGTTTTCCCTGGTTTTACATAGCTCTCATATGATCTCAACATCAAGCGCTCCATCCCTCTCTGGCATTTATTAGGTTCCTCTCCAGTCATTTGTTAAAGTCCATGGTTTCTGATCCTAGGTCCAAAAATGGGAGAACACATTGTTAAAGACTTCTTTTCTTAAACATACTGGCAAGGAGCCTCTTAGTATGCTACTGTGTCTGGGCCCAAGGTGGGCCCGCCTAGCCTGATGCATCGTTAATTTCCTCTTTGCTAGATGTATGAGTTCCCTAGGTGTATATATACTTTGTCCACTACCTCTAGCGCTTTCGACTTGTACATTATCTAATTGAAATTTAACTCTAAATGTTGAACATGGATCTTAGTTTCTTCCTGTTCATCCTAAGTCTGACTTTCAGACTTTCTCTATTCAGATCGTTTATTATCGCTGCATTTCAGTTTTCATTTTTTTATTCTAGCTTTTTTGAATGGAAATTTCCTCAGGCATAAAAAGTTTTGGTGAGTTCTTTTTTAATTGGCATTTTATCGTTTTTTTGTATAGAGTATGATGGTTGCTGTCCCATCTTCGTACATACTTTCTAATATTTTACAATATACCTCCTCTACTCCCTGTCTTCGAATAGCTTGTACTGCTGGTATTTATGCAGAGTTAAATGCCTTTTCATAATCAGTGAGGAGTTTCCTATATCCATTACTTTTTCCTCTTATTTGGGTGAACTTGTGGATGTGGTCTGTTGTTGAGAATCCACTGTGGAAGCCTGCTTGTTTTCTAGGCTGTCAAATCCAGATTGTCAAGATGCGAGTTGTGATGACTTTTGTGTGAAACTGAAAGGAGGCTTATGCGTCGGTAGTCTTTTAGATCCTTTCTATCCCCTTATTTATGCATAAACATAATTGTTGCATTTTTCCAGGTATTCAGAGTTTTTCCACTGAGATGACATTTGTTAAAAAGATTGGCTAGTTTA
The DNA here is from genome assembly GCF_015228065.2 of Penaeus monodon. Taxonomy (NCBI): domain Eukaryota; kingdom Metazoa; phylum Arthropoda; class Malacostraca; order Decapoda; family Penaeidae; genus Penaeus; species Penaeus monodon. The sequence goes on along the minus strand of NC_051401.1, from coordinate 37,546,065 downwards.
CTGTTGCAATTTCTTCTTCATCTATTATAAGGTCTATACTAATTCCATCTTCACCTGGTGTTTCCCCTCTCTTCATGCCTTTAAGCGCTCTTTTTATTTCCTCTGTTGTGCTTTTAGGTATGTCTCTAGTTACCGTGTTCACTTCTATCTGTGGCTGTTCATTTGATTGTATAGATTCCTGTAAAGTCTTCTGCTCCTCTTATGATTTCATTCTTATTAATGTCACTTCTCTGTCAGATTTCTTTATTGCATATATTTGATTTCTCCCTGTTAGCTGTTTTCATGCCGGTACCCGAGATCACTGTTTTCATTATTATTTGAATATTGAATTTCCGTATATGTTCTCTCTTCTTTTTGTTTATAGTCTTGTCTTTGTTTGCCGATACTTTCATGACCCTACGTTTTGCAAAAGCTGTTTAGTTTTTACCGAGAGCTTGCTGGAGCTTTACTTGACATTCTTACTGCCTACTTCTAGCGCAGCTTCCTTTATTATGTCATTGAACTGTTTGTTGATTTGGTCAGTGTTGAGATCTTTGTCGCTGAAAGGTGAAAATTTGTTTTGGATGTTAAGGTTAAATTCTGTCGCTATGGTCTTCAAGTTAGCTATTTTGGCTGCAATTTATTGATGAGATTGCTCCTTTCCCTTCTGAAGTGTAATTCAATTTGGCCTTTGACCATTTTGTGGTCGCTGCCAACATTGATTTATTAATAAATACCACATTTGTTACTTATTGCACCTATTTGAAATTATGAAGTCAATTTTGTTTTTGATGCCAGATGGCGACTTCCATGTATACTTCCGATCTAGCCTTTTTTTAAAGAATGTATTCACGATATTTGAATGATCAAGCCTCCGCAAAATCGACTAGCATTTGTCCCCTCTCATCTCTAGTGCCGTAATTCCCCACTAGTTTCTCCCTCTGTCTTTTTACATCTTTTGGCATTAAATCTCCATAATTATTGTGGAATGGGTTTTTACTCTCACTGGCTAAATGGACATCTTCATAGAGCTCTCGATTTGTTCATCACTGTGGCTGCAGTTGGAGCATAGACTTGAACAATCTTTAAGTTGCACCTATTGTTTAGTTCTATTGTTACTGAAGCCACTCTTTCGCTTATACACTGGGGTTTACCTCTCTAATAGAGCATGTGTTCATCATTAAGTATCTTCTGTTTTTCACCTAGTCTTCACAGAGTCCTACCACATCCCATTTAATGTGAAAGAGTTCCTCAAGTAATGCTAGTAAGTCGGATTCAGTTCTCATATATTATATGTACAAAGGTTCATCAACATGTGGCGGCCTGTTTTTAACCGGATTTTTTTTAGCACCCTCTGCTCCGGAGCGATCCTGATCGCCGCCCTAACCGGGGAATGAGGGCCGTTTCTCTGTTTGTGCAATCATGTTTTTTTGATTGAGAAGTAGACAGTCAAGTTACCCCCCCCACCTACTGGCTTAGTGTATCTTGGGGTAGCCGGGATGCCACCAATAAGCCCCTCGAGCAGGTTGGCCCTGTCTAGTGTGGACTTATGAACAGCATCGCACGGGCCTGCCTCACTGCACCAGGATATACTCCCGTGGCATGGGCTTGAGTATCAGAAGTGCATATATGTGTAATTATATTTTATACGCTGATATCATGTATGCGTATGTACACCTAGTGCAGACATAGTTGATCACCCGCAAAAGTACTATGCATATGTTCATTTTCGTGCACATTTACTGCAAGCATACACCTTTACATATGCTCCTATGCATATGATATGCATACATACTCCTACATTATACACAACTACACACATGCACTTGCATACACATATATATGCGGATCTGAACATGTCAATGCAGCTCTTTTTATATCTTCAACTGATAGAAAATTGGTGCCATTCATTTTTTTAAAGGTTGGAAACAATAAGAAGTCGCATGGGCTAAATCAGGGCTGCATGTGTGGGTGTCGGACGATTTCCTTTCGAAATTCACGTATCACAGCTCTTTTCTGTGATACGTGATATACACATATATACGCATATATATACACAACCAACACATTACATACATATACATGCACATACACGCACACACATATACATTCACACATCATAAGTTTAAACGCGCGTATGTATTGCTTCTCTTGCATACACGGACACTCGTGCACAGACGTTTGAACAGTGTCAGCCTGAGCGCACATACGCACTCCATTATATGAACCCATGCATTATAATATGCATAAATTGTAGGCTTGCAGTAGGGGGTCCAGGCAGGAGCGAATGGTGTGGGAGAGGAGGATTTAGGACGATGTTTGGAATGGATAAGGATGGGGTTTGGGATATATATAATTATATATATATATATATATATATATATATATATATATATATATATATATATATATATGTATAACGATATATTTTATGTCACACACACACAACACACCAAAACCCACACACACACCCACACCCACACCCACACACAC
>NC_051401.1:37541166-37543493 GCF_015228065.2 Penaeus monodon | reverse complement strand
TTTTCTCTTTTTTCTCTCTTCCTGCTTTGTCACGTATTACAAAAGTAGCCTTAAGTTTCTCAAATGATACAAGTAATAAACAATAAATTCAAACAATATACCATAATCAGTATAATGGTACAATGAGTGTTAATATGGTGAAGGGTATGTGGGCATGGGAAACGAGCGTGTTCGCAGGGTGAACAAGCGTAACGTCATAGCAAAGGAGGCCTTAAGTTGTGCGGCAAGATGCAAGATGGTGAGGTGGCGAAGAAGGCGACGGCAGACGGGTGGTGACTTCCACACGCTCCACACTACCCGTACGAGGGCAGACTTAACCCTGACAAGATTAGGCGAAGTTTCTCTACCCCTCACTTGCACTATTCTATACGCCCAATATTTTAAAAATAATAATAATAATAAATAAGCAACATTCATTTTCGAAAGCTTTTAATTCTGCTCCAAATTCCCATAAACGCAAAAATCCAAGGTCGTCTCTTAAACAGAGCAAGAACTTAATACATAACAAACTTCTTTTTCTCCCTTCTTTTTCTCTCCTGAAAGATCCTTGCGCCGCCACCCTGCCATAGCAATGGCTCCAACACAGAACCATTGCCATTCGCTCTTACCATACCGGTTATTACGTTTCCTTTAAGAATAATAGACTTCATGTTTTATATTGTGGGTATGACTCTGTTGCGTACGAGATTTGTGTTCATCTGGCCCAAAGATCACATTACATTTTTTGCGGTTGTTAGTAAGGATACAATATTTGATTAGAAGTTATGATTCAAGTATCCAAAAACGAATAAAAACGGATTTATTTTCTACAATTTCATATTTGCTTTTAGTACTGGTATTTAATTACAATGTCACGGAGTGTGTGTAGTGATGAGTATGTTCAAGATATTATTTACGTTCGTTGTCAGCCAAGTCGTCTACACGCGACATGAAACCTCTAAATGTATAAATTGATGTATGAATTAATTACGCCTAAAAAATATAAGTTAGAACATTACTTGATGTTCAGAGATGCTGTTCATATCTTTCAAGTTCGTAAATAAAGGAATGATTTTGTGAAATTCAAGATATAGATTAGGAGTGTTTTTGTTGCTCGATTACAGCACGAACGAGTGGAGAAGGGAGAGTGAAGGTGGAAACAAGCAGTGGTACAGTGCTACACAAAATTTACAAAAGGATAGAGAACGAGTGGTGGTTCACATGAATAGACAAGTATCCGTCATGTTATAATGTGTTCTCTGAGTGGACCTTTTAAGGGTTGTCATCGTTTGCAACATCTGTAAGAAGAGACCCTGCATCTTCCTCGTCGTAGGATGACATGTCCGCGACGGTGACACATTAGCATTACTAACAATGGCATAAAATAAGAAAAAAAAAATCTGCAATATATTAATTCCAGGGGAAGTGCAAAAAAATCACGACAATAGAAACATAGATAAAGATAAACATACTTGACAGAACCAAACGAACATTTCATCTAGCTTTCTAGTCTATGGAAGCTTCACTCCCTGGTTGAATTTTAAATGATATTTGGCAATAAAGAAATCAGTGAAGTCGTCAGTCCTACACGTGTGTATTTTATTTTAATTGTTTATCTTTTCATTTATTTATTTTGTGTTTATTCTTGCCTGAAGCTGTTTAATCCCTTGCGCTTTTTAGTAAATCCTCAGTTTCCTTTTTAAAAATCGCCTCTAAATTGTCTCGCCCCTCCCTTTCTTTTTTCTTTCTTTCTTTCTTTCTCTCCTTTCTTTCTTTCATTCAAGTTCGAGATCCGTCAAACGTTGTCAGTCGAGTTGGAAGGACGGAGATCAGGAGGAAACTTGCTAGTGTGATGGGCGCTTTATCCATGCTAATAAAATCTGAAGAAAGATCATACATATCGAAGTCCTTTTATTGTTTCAATTAATAGCAGTAGCTGTGGTGTCATTATTAACACTGTTAAGATATAAGGCAAGCTACACACACACACACACACACACACACACACACACACACACACACACACACACACACACACACACACACACACACACACACACACACACACACACACACAGATATAGATATATAGTACCCATTTACATTGCGTCAAATAAGGATAAGCGATCTGATCTGATCTGTTAGCAGACGTTATCCCTCCTTTCTTCTTCGTATATGATGAAAAGGTTTCAAATGTGATATGATTACATGAATATATAAGTAAACAAGGGTCTTCTTTTCTTGACTGCATGAAAAAAAAATTTTCCTTAAGGTTGATTCATGAAACAGTGCTTAATTTGCATATTTTTTCGCGATTAAAAGGAAATATTTTTCTCACTAGACATGAC
>NC_051401.1:37530345-37536066 GCF_015228065.2 Penaeus monodon | reverse complement strand
TTTACCCATGTGTTGTTTGTACTGCTTATCTTTACAACAGCGGTTCGCAAGCTTTCCATGCCACGTAACCCTTTCTAAGTTGCGTCAGCTGGCGTACTTAATCCATTTTATAGAGTGACTTCAGCAATGATTCTTTTTTTCAGTTTACGCTTTTCACTCAATTTGATGGCATTTTTCATCATATCAATCTGTTCCTCTTTGGTTTTCCTTTGATTTCGTTAGACTAATATATAACATATTACGAAACAAAACAAAAGGAATTATATATTTTTTATAGCAAAGGTTCGAGAAGAAAGAAGTTTCGAAGATTTATATATATTTTATTCATTTTTTTGTTTGTTCCTTAGCTGCTAGTATATAGTTACACAGATTATGAGCTTCTGAGCGATACGCTATCGAAATCGAACGAAAATGAAAGCTGCTGATGAATGTGTTCGGAGCAAGTTTCAGAGTCATGTCCACAAAGTCAACAGATTAAGATAATTCTCTCTTCTTTTAACGGTAGGTTCATGTCTGAGCCGCCGTGGTCACAGCATGATACTAAATTGTAGTTTCATGTTGTGATGCTCTTGGAGTGAGTACGTGGTAGGGTCCCCAGTTCCTTTCCACGGAGAGTGCCGGTGGTACCTTTTTAGGTAATCATTCTCTCTATTTATCCGGGCTTTGGGACCAGCACTTGACTTGGGCTGGCTTGGCCACCCAGTTTTTGAGGAGACAAATACGATTTCGATTTTTATGAGTATAAAGAAAAGAAAAGGAGAAAGAAACTTAAAGTATAAAAGAAAAGGCGCCTCTACTGAAATTAAACGTTATACACAGCATGATGCCATGAATCTCAAAAATACAGTTATATGTATTTTTTACTGCAATGTTTCCACAAATTTCTTCTAAAATATTTACGGCTTTCTGGTGCCCCAAAATTTATATCCTTTCCTTAATCTTTCTATATTAATTTATATACTTTACTACAAATTGGCCTTCCTTAGAACCCACTAGTAAAGATTTATTTAAAAGTGATGTACTTTATAATGTATAAAACATTTAAGAATGGGAGTTATTAATGTGCTAAATTCTGCTCTTCCTCTAGTGCTTCGTTAAAAATGTACACAAAGAAAAGAAAAGAAAAGAAAGAAAGAAAGAAAAGGTTGATAACACATTGTATGCACACATTATAATACATGGCTAATTCCAGCAACGAACAGATTATCAGATATTCCTGTGTAATTCCCTTTTATAGGTATTTTGCAGAGGCGGAATCGGCAAAACCCTGTGGGTTGTTGCGCCTCATTAGCTGACCAGATACGCTCTAGTTTCAGTGTTATTATCCGTTGAAGAACAGCCTGCTACACTTGCTGTTGATGTCTATATGTGTAGCTCTAAGTCAGAATTTATCAACCGTAGATATTCTGTAAGTTATCGAACACACTCCCATCTCATGCTATTAGATCCAACACAAAATTAGATGACAGTTAACCAAGCGTATGCATTTCACAAACAAAACTCCTCCAAGCTGAAGCCTATGTTCTTCAGCAACTCTGCTTCCTCACTGCTGTTCCCTAGGAAAGGGATGGTCACCGAAAAGGAAAAAAGGGAAAAGAAAAAATCCCAGTCATGAAAAGCCGCAGATTGGAAAAGGAAAACAAACACCATTGAAGCTAGTAGTCCACCCAACTACCCCCACCCCCTGAGTTCTAAGGAAGCAATATCACCCAAGTTCGTGAAATTAATTAGTAGAAACAATTATTCTGCAATGTCAGTTATAACTTGTATTGTTCCGTTGTACTTTTCCTTTATTTACACCTAGTTCCCATAAATGCATTGTTATTTGATTGTTAATTATCTAGTCAGACTGAAAATGGTATGTGTTATTTTTCTATACAAGAACCTTATAAAGTAATGTTCTAAGCATATTAACTTACAATAAAGTAATAGATTTCTCTATAACTGACGACGTTGTTTCCTTTTTACTTAAGAAACAATGATATTTACTTTGTATTATCAGAAAGCTCGTATTTACTAAATGTAGAAAACTTCATTCATAAAAAAAAGAAAAAAGTGCATATTAGGGTCATCTCCCATTCTTCTGTTTCTTTAAAGATTATTACTGTATATTCTCATATACTTTCATCTTGTCGACTAATGGAGATCCTACTGTATTTCCTGATAATTTCATTTTCGTGGAATATCAGCCAGACATATGCATTTTAAATGTGTGTAAGTAAATTTGATCGATCAAAGCGTTTGAGTCCTGGTGCTTTTGAAGCAGCCCGTACTGGTGAATCTCCCTTTGGTTACCCAATATTCAGAGACACTCGGGACACCTTAAACGGAGAGCTGGGCGCGAGATGCCGGTCTGGCTCTCCGTCCAAGTCCCAAGGTTTCTGAATATGAGCGCAAAACAGGGTAGCTTGGGCGGAACTGAGATAGGTTGAAACTTGTTATCTCGTACTCTGTTGGATCACTCGATACCACATACTAGGATAAACGCCGATTAAGATAGAACACAGACTTTATAACATATATTTTATATATATGTATGTATATTCATATACATATACACACACACACACACACACACACACACACACACATATTATATATATATATATATATATATATATATATATATATATATATATATATATATATATATATATATATATGTATGTATGTATGTATGTATGTATGCATACACACACACATACACACACATATATATGAATATATATATATATATATATATATATATATATATATATATATATTTATATATATATATATATATATATATATATATATATATATATATATATATATATATATATATATAGCCACCTTTTGCTCTTTTTACGAAAACGTTGATTACACAATCTGCAAAATTCGATATATAGATATATATGTGCATATATGCATATATACATACATATATACATACATACAAGCATAATACATACATATGCGTTTGTGTGTGTATGTATATGTATATATATGTAGACACAGTGTATATATATGTATATATATACCTACAGTATATAAGTATACATATACATATACATATATACATACACATGTTTATTCAAACGTTTCGAAGGTGTACTAACCCTCCATCATCAGTGCTGTCATATAAGAACCATTTGAGTTAGAAACTTAAAATTACAACTGTGCGGTTCTGATTGTAGATTTAAACAAAAACGAACTAAACAGCAGTTACATGAAAGTAGAGGGGGTAATATAAACATGGGGGTAATGCATATAAACAGAAGAACATAATAAACATAAATGTAATACAACACACACATATACATAAATTACAACATGCCCATACTGCAACTAACCAAAATGCATGGTAGTTGAGAGGGAAGGCCTATTGAGTAAACAAGGTGGTTGCATTGGTTGTGTTATTGAGTTCGGGTTTCATCTTCAACAAGGATTCCGAGATGATGAGGTCTAGGTAGGAAGAGTGTGACGACAGAATACTAAGATTTGTGTTATAGAAAGGATGTGAGTGATGTAGGGAGTGTTTTCTTATTGCCGAGAAGGATGGTTTCCTCAATGGAAGGCAAGTCTTGAAGGATTTGCATTTGCGTTCTAAGATGCAGTTATGTAACCATCATGAGGTAGACCCCACGTACTGAGCTTGGCAGCAAGGGCAGGTAATTAAATAGACAACGTTAGGACATGTCAGAGTTACATCTCATTGGTTTGAGAAAATTAGCGATATTATTAGTATTGGTAAAGACAAAAGTGAATTTCATTGGGGGTAATTATTCCGTAACAATGATTTTAGTTGTTTCCGAATTTCAAAGCTTAAATTACCCATAGTTTCACATCTATGGTCTTTTTTAACAGTAGAGGCAGTGTGTTGGTCCGAAAATATTTTACACAGGAAAGTTTTAGTAATTTCATCACATAAGAACAGCGGATACTCATCAGTTTCAAAGATTTTTTTAAGAAAAACAATTTCATCATGAAAAGTTGACCAGTTGCTACACAAGCTATAGGAAGTGAAGTCTGAGGCCAGTGAAGGTTGGTTTCGGTAAATGCTAGTATGGAATGTGCCATAATTGTTGGCGAATAGTGTCTCTAAAAACGGTAATTGGTTGTTTTCTTGCATCTCACAGGTGATCATGAAATTCATCACAACTGTGTTAGTCTACTTGTTCATTCTTTCGATGCACCTTAATAGCAAACCTATTACTGAATATATAAATACACCCACACATACACACACATACACACACACATACATATATATGTATAACTACAGCACACACACACACACACACACACACACACACACACACACACACACACACACACACACACACACACACACACACACACACATACACACGCATATATATATCACGATGATCATCAGCCGAATCAATCTCCCATTTTTTTCCAACTTTGTTCTGTCATGCATTTTTTGTTTCCAGTCTTGGTTCCCAAATTTCATTATTTCATCCCGTTATCTTGTCATTAGTCTGGCCATTGGCCTCTTTGTTATCTATGGCCCAATTTGTTACTTTGTCCATCTGTCATCCTGTCTCCGACATATATGACCTGCCCATTGCCATTTTTCCTTTTCGATGCTCACAAGTATATCTTCCACTTTTGTCTGTTCCCTGGTTCACATAGCTCTCATATGATCTCAACATCAAGCGCTCCATCCCTCTCTGGGCATTTATTAGGTTCCTCTCCAGTCATTTGGTTAAAGTCCATGTTTCTGATCCATAGGTCAAAACTGGGAGAACACATTGGTTAAAGACTTCTTTTCTTAAACATACTGGCAAGGAGCCTCTTAGTATGCTACTGTGTCTGCCGAAGGTGGTCCAGCCTAGCCTGATGCATCGTTAATTTCCTCTTTGCTAGATGTATGAGTTGCCCTAGGTGTATATATACTTGTCCACTACCTCTAGCGCTTCGACTTGTACATATATCTAATTGAATTGAACTCTACTGTTGAACATGATCTTAGTTTCTTCCTGTTCATCCTAAGTCTGACTTTCAGACTTTCTCTATTCAGATCGTTTATTAGTTGCTGCATTTCAGTTGCATTTTTCATTCTAGCTTTTTGAATGGAAATTTCCTCAAGGCAGTAAACAGTTTTGGTGAGTTCTTTTTTAATTGGCATTTTATCGGTTTCTGTATAGAGTATGATGGTTGCTGTCCCATCTTCGTACATATCTTCTAATATTTTACAATATACCTCCTCTACTCCCTGTCTTCGAATAGCTTGTACTGCTGGTATTTATGCAGAGTTAAATGCCTTTTCATAATCAGTGAGGAGTTTCCTATATCCATTACTTTTTCCTCTTATTTGGGTGAACTTGTGGATGTGGTCTGTTGTTGAGAATCCACTGTGGAAGCCTGCTTGTTTTCTAGGCTGGTTCAAATCCAGATTGTCAGAGATGCGAGTTGTGATGACTTTTGTGAAACTGAAAGGAGGCTTATGCGTCGGTAGTCTTTTAGATCCTTTCTATCCCCTTATTTATGCATAAACATAATTGTTGCATTTTTCCAGGTATTCAGAGTTTTTCCACTGAGATGACATTTGTTAAAAAGATTGGCTAGTTTTACTGTTGCAATTTCTTCTTCATCTATTATAAGGTCTATACTAATTCCATCTTCACCTGGTGTTTCCCCTCTCTTCATGCCTTTAAGCGCTCTTTTTATTTCCTCTGTTGTGCTTTTAGGTATGTCTCTAGTTACCGTGTT
>NC_051401.1:37520345-37525345 GCF_015228065.2 Penaeus monodon | reverse complement strand
GATCATGGGCTTCCATGATTTTTTTTCTTAGCAATTTAGAGCGGTGGTTTGACATACATACATACATATATATATATATATATATATATATATATATATATATATATATATGTATATATATATATATATATATATATATATATATATATATATATATATATATTGATGTGATGAAAATAAGAAAACTGCATCATAGGATGGTCAATATTATAGAATTTATATGGAGAAAATCATATCAAACTATTTTCACAAAAAAATGAAAAGAAACCCACAGCCTAATTGAAAAACTATATTTCAGGTGAAATACATACACAGGTACAGTCAAGTACATAAATATCACAGACAACACATTTTAGACAACAATTTGACACTTATTTCGACATCTGGTACTACTGTGACAACGGCTATTGCACCTGAGATTAGCCTTGAAACATTTACATTCGTTAGTACAACACTTCTTACTTGCAGCACAATAACACTTGACAAATCCTTGTCCATCAGTAATTTATTTCTTCAGAGCCTGTCGCAGGTCTTCTTGGTTGACAGAGTAAGAAGTCTCTGAGGACAAATATCAAACTGACTGCGGGAGTACTTGGTCTTCAGAATCCCATTCTACACAGCTATTGTGTACAAATAATTGTCACTGCGGCCAATAATAACACCGAGGATGTTAATTGGATCTCCCCTTCCCTTGTCCACTTCTTCCCCTGCCTTGAAGTCTATCCGGCTGCGTTTCACCTTGAGTTCTGCCTGGGAAAGTTGTGCCTCCCTGGCCTTCTTCCTCTGTTCTATTATCTCACTCTGGCGTTTTGTAAGAGGTGAAGGTTGATGGTTTGAGCAGCTGTTGCCTGAGAGGTGGGAGATGGTGCTGCAGATGCTGGTGAGGGCTGGGGGTCTTGAGCAGGTGTTGGCTATGAGGTGGAAGCTAGTTCTGCAGATGCTGGTGGGGTCAGGCAATCTTGAGCAGGTGTAGGCTGAGAGGTGGAAGCTGGGGATCTTGAGCAAGAACATCTTCTGAAGGGCTAACAATGAGGGCGAGCAAGTCATCTTCTGACTGTAAACTTTCAAGGACCTCTAGAGGAAGACTCAATGATGCCAGACCCACCCTAGGATCAGTGCCAAACAATGCTCTGAATGGTGTGCGCTTGATACCGGAATGATGAATGAGTTCTTTTGGTGTTGAACAAAACGAAGGCCAATTGACCAATCCTGTGTCTTGTCTGCCATCCATGCATGTCTTTGATGTCACCATTGGCTCATTCTACTGAACCTTGGCTTTGTGGATGTCTTGATTTACCACGGACCATGATGAGTTTTGGCCAAAGTTCTTTCAACTCTGAGATGACTTTTGCTGTGAATTCAGAACCATTGTCACTTTGCAGTATGGCAGGAGCTCCAAAGAGAAGGAATATGCCAAGCAGTTGAAAGGCAACGTCAGCAGCTCTCTTTGACGTATGTGCTCGAAGTATGACGACCTTGGTGAGGTGGCACTGGTAGACCATGATCCATTTGAACTGAGTGCTCAACCCAGCAATCTTATTTCGCTTCCTCTTTTCTTGGCATGTAATGCAATAGGACATGAATAATTCAAGAGCTTCTTTTGTGATGTTAGCATACTTTGCCCCCATTCTGTCACGTCCACGATGCCCTGTTGCAATGTGTGCCCTCTTGATGATGTCATAAGAATCCTCAATGGTCACATAGTAGACTGGTGATTCATCTACACTCTTGCATTTCTTGATAGACTTTTCAATGTCTCCACACAGAAGAACTTCATACCTGCAAAGAATAATGTTCTAAATAATGCAAAAAAATGCAGTAGTGAAAAAGTTGATCAGCACCAAATTTTCACAGTACATAGACTTGTAACTGAATATCAATTTAGTCCCATAAGCTGAAGAATAAATCCATTTTGTGCTGAACCATATACATCAACTGATCATGAAGATCCATGAAATAAGAATATAATGGAATTTTGTAGAAAAATATACCCCCCTTTCCCCGTTTCTTCTATTAAGGAGTATAAGGTGTATAATATACACAATTTAATTCTGTTCAGTTACTAGGATTGTTGTTGCAACAAAAAATTGTTATATCACTTCCATTGTAAAATATCCTATAAATATTAATTTTGAGATTATCTGTTGTTTCCCTTGTATTCCAATGCCAACCTGTGAATTTTAAATAAGAAACACTTCTGGAGAATGTAGTATCCATGCCGAGACTTGGAAGATGGGTTCTGGGCTGCATTCTTTAGTTCTTCAGGGGTGTCATAATAGACATTCTTTGGCATCAAGTACTTCAGACACTGCTGATACTTTTGAAATACAATTCTAATTTTCTTTTATTGTTTTCTTAGTTTATACTGTGCTCGTTTTTTCCCTTTCTCTTTCTTTTTTCTATCAAGGTTTACACTACACACATCTCTTATTTTATTCTTCTCTGTCTGTAATGCTGTGTAATGCAAGATCTCGAGTTAGGTCTGAGGAGGACAGGGTAGTAGTATTGAGATTTGCAAAGTTCTGGCATCGCCCGGGCCTTTCACTTATGGCCCGACCTGTGTCAGCTTTTTATGGCAGTCTCATTTGGTTTTCTGACACTCGGTGCTTACCGTGGCGGTGGGATTGCCAGCAGGCGCTCCTGTAGCCGTGGTGTAAGCATATCACATAATCTCTTTACCAGCACGACGGCTGTTGTTCTGCGGACCTTGTCTCAGGAATTGTGTGTGCACACAATTCTTTAAGTAATGTATGAGTGTGGCGTTCGGCTCGCCGCAATGCATGCAACACCTCTCTTCAATAGAGGAAAGGGAGAGGAGGGGTTATAAGAGAGGAGAGGCAACACGGGGCAAGTGAGCACAGACGAATGGAAGCGAGGAGGGGGTCAGGTCAGGTCGGAGGATCAGGCGGTGTGTGTATGTATATATTTATATATATACACATACACACACACACACAATATATATATATATACACATAAATAAATATATATATATATATGCACACACACACACACATACATCATCATCATCAAGGGGTTAACGCCGACGGGGGCGCATGGCCGCATCCACCTTCGCTTCCAATCACGAAGGTCCCTCTTGGCGAGTCTCCAGGCAGGCCCTCGGCCCATCTCTAGTTCCTCGCGACAGGTCTCGTCGAGCTGTCCAAGCCATGACCTCCTGGGTCGTCCCACAGGCCTCCTCCAGCCAGGATTGTCTCATAAAGAGACAACCTGATGGGCAGGGTCATCCACAGGGAAGCAAGCTAGGTGCCCATATAGCCTGTGTTGGCGATCCCGGATTATGCAAGTAACAGGTCCCATACCAGTCTCATGGTAGCCATCGGTTAGACACATGGTCCTGCCAACCGTACCCTATGATCTGGTGAACAGACTTGTTACAAAGAGCATCGAGACGAGACTCCAAGACACTAGATAGCATCCTGGTTTCATTTCCATAGAGCAAAACTGGCAGTATCAAGGCCTTGAAGACATGTTGCTTGGTCCTTCTGCATAGGTAACGACATCTCCAAATGCTCTTGTTGATCGAGTTCATGGCTCCTGCTGCCAGACCAATCTGCTGACTTCTTGATCTGACAACCCAGAGATATGAATTACATTACCAAGGTATGCAAAGCTCTCTGTGACTTCAACGTCCTCACCGCAAGCATGGATCCACTGAACAGGCTCCCCTAAGAGGCCCCCAAAGTCCTAAATCTTGTTCTTGGTGCAGGAGACTTCTAGGCCCAAGGGCTGCACTTCATTGCTAAATACATCAATATCTACCACCAGCGACTCCAAGGACTCAGATAGAATAGCAACGTCATCGGCAGAGTCAAGGTCTGAGACCTTGATATTGCCCAGTGCTGCTCCACACTGACTTTGGCTAGTAGCTCTGTCCATTATTCAGTCCATACAGGTGTATAAAAGTGTTGGTGCAAGGACACAGCCTTGCCTCACCCCTGAATTAACAGAGAAGTTTGACAAGCCCCCACCACACTTTACAGCACTTTCAGTACGGTATGTAGGCCAGTAATCTGTGCCGGAGTTCCCTTGAGTCCCAGAATCTCCCATAGCGATTCTCGATGCACTGAGTCAAACACTTTCTTAAGGTCAATGTAGGCTGCAAGCAACCCATGACCAAACTCATGACATCATTCCACAATTAATGGAATACTGTCTATTATGGACTTGCCAGGAGTGAATCCAAACTGCTCCAGTCTCTGGTGCCTTAGCAGGTGGTCACAGATCCATTTCAGAAGAATGTGGGTGAAAACTTTGCTTGGTATACTGAGCAGTGTAATGCCACAGTAGTTGCTACAGTCCCAATGATCTTTCCCCTTCCAGAGAGGGATGACCATGCCCCTTAACAGGTCAGGGGGAGTGGTACCAGACTGCCAGGTGGCAGTCAGGACTGCATGCAAGCCCCGAGCCACAAGTTCACCCCCAGCCATTAGAAGTTCAGCAGGGATATCACATATGCCTGCGGCATTCTCACACTTCAGCTTGGAAATTGCCATCCTGACCTCTGTTAGGGTAGGAGGTTCCTTGCTGATAGGTGGGTCTGGCACAGGTATTGTGATACCACTTGCATCCAAGCTAACTGTAGGAGGGTCTACCTGGTACAATTACTCAAAATTCTCAGCCCATTGATCACGAACCCCAACATGATCTGAGATGATCTGTCCATCCATTGAGCGGACTGCAGTCATCTGCAAGAAGGGCTTACAGTTTAACTTTCTCAGGGCTTGGTAGGCAGGACGAAGGTCATTTACCAAAAAACGGCCTTCAACCTTCTCCGCAAGATTCATGATGAACTGTTCTTTGTCCCTTCTCATTAGTGTCAGAGATCTACCCACCATCACCGGATTGCCATTCAGCCGAGCCATGCAACACACTTCAGTGGCCTCCAATATCTCCAGGGAGATGGAATTCTGCCTTGCTCTCGGGAGTACACCAATGGACTCGAAGACCTCCCAGAGAGCAACTGGGTCTGTCATGTT
>NC_051401.1:37485345-37492845 GCF_015228065.2 Penaeus monodon | reverse complement strand
TTTTCTTATTTTCATCATTTTCGAATAAAGGATTATAACTGATTTTTTTCTTCATTTGCGCCTCTAGTAGTCGAGTGTATTACCAAAATACCAAAAGGAGTACACCCTGAGAAGAAATCTGGAGCTGGATCTCCAGGCAGGTCACTGATGGCTCCAACTGTGTTCTGAAAACTCCTGCGGCAGCTGCATTGGCTTTTGTCCTTCCCTTGGATTACATTAATGATGCTGAGAGGGGGCCCTGCTGCAAGGGCAACAGCTTGTGTTCCATATCACTCTCCCCGTGTCTGCGTTCTGGAAAGGATACAACGCAGCACGAATGGCGTAGAGCAGTTTGGGAGAGAATTTTCCAGTGCTAACTTCAAGGCACAGAGCGACGATGCCATAAATTATAATAAAAATAATGATAATGATAATAATGATAATAATTATCATCTATATGTACACAGACACACACATACACACACACACACACACACACACACACACACACACACACACACACACACACACACACACACACATATATATATACACACACACACACACACACACACACACACACACACACACACACACACACACACACACACACATATATATATATATATATATATATATATATATATATATATATATATATGTATATATATATGTGTGTGTGTGTGTGTGTGTGTGTGTGTGTGTGTGTGTGTGTGTGTGTGTGTGTGTGTGTGTGTGTGTGTATGTGTTTGTTCATGTCTCTCTGACAGGCCATCAATAAATGTAGGTATCTCTCTGGGGTGCAGTTTACGTGCATATACAAGCAAAAATTGATACTTACACAGACTTAGATCAATATATACAGTAACTTGTATACAGCAAGTGAGATTATATCTATGAAAGGATAAAAGTTGTAAAGCTTTGTCCCTTGAATCTTTACTATTGCTCTACCTGTTCCTTCCACGGCCTACACTGCCGAGGGCGGCGGAGCGGCGCGAGCGAGTGAGGCCCGAGAAGAGAGTGCAAACGCGTTGGGGTGACGGTCCACTGAGGCTGTAGATGTCAGGAGGAAAACAGTGGACGATCTTCTGCTCGCTGTGTCTGCGGGGAATTGCAGGAGTAAATAAGAACACGCATGTACATTCTGTTCTATGTGTCACTCACTGACGCACATGTACATAGACACATACACATATATTCCATCTACCTATTTATTTTACCTATCTATCTATCTGTCTGTTTATATCTATATCTATCTATCTATATATATCTGTATATCTATATCTATATCTATCTATCTATCTATATATCTATCTATCTATATACATATACACAATCACGCACACATTCATAGGTAGGGACAAATATATTCTCTCTCATTCTCTCTCTCTCTCTCACTCTCTCTCTCTCTCTCTCTCTCTCTCTCTCTCTCTCTCTCTCTCTCTCTCTCTCTCTCTCTCTCTCTCTCCTCTCTCTCTCTCTCTCTCTCTCTCTCTCCCCTTCCTCTCTCTCCGTCCCTTCCTCTTCTCTCTCTTAAAAAAGCACACACGCAGATACGTACAGAAAGACACGGTTGCACAAACAGACACACACACACACACACAGACACGTACATAAACAAGCATTAAGTTCGCTGTATGCCCAGTTTACCATGTGAAATATGAATGGAATTAAACACACTCATGAATCTTTTACTTTCGTTAATCAACCTACAAATATGTATTTCCCAAAACATACCTTCATTATTCCCTTAATGAAGTGCACATGAAATAAAGAACATAATCTTTCCACATAGAAAGCTCCGCATTTTATCAACGCAAGAAATCAACGCTAAGCCAATGAAAACTCTTAACAAATCTCTCATTATTTTTCTTCATTCAATTTAGGCAGGCAGAGCAACCAGGAGGCTTAATGAGTATTAATGAAAGTGTTTCATCGCTGCCACAAGCCAAATGAATATGCATCGAGGAAATATTACAGCGGGAAGAAGTCTCACCTACAATATGGTTCGCTCACGTCGACACCCTTCTGTCCGGGGAGCGTAAGGGCCAAAATAGCGTGGCCAGTGAGCTAGAAATGTTTCAGGATTCGTTGCTGTTAGACTTTTTTTTTGCCGTATATATTTTTTTTTATTATTTTCTTTGTTTTTCTTTTTTTTTTTTTGCTAGGTATTCCTGATGGTTCTCGCTTGGCGACTGAGTGCTGGCCAACCCGTACAGAGTTTCATAATCGTATGGAGATAAATTATCAACTATATGGAAGTTAATAACTCTTACGCAAGTTAGATCGACGACGGGGAGGGATTAAGCCCGGGAGAAAACGCGGGAAATAGCTTGCTTATTAAAGAAAATAAATCTTCATTACCAGGAACCGCTCTCCTTTTTCTGCTATTATGCCTCTTGTATCATATGGAAGGGATAGGAGAGAGAGAGAGAGAGAGAGAGAGAGAGAGAGAGAGAGAGAGAGAGGCGTGAGAGAGAGAGAGAGAGAGAGAGAGAGAGAGATAGATAGATAGATAGATAGATAGATAGATAGATAGATAGATAGATAGAGAGAGAGAGAGAGAGAGAGAGACGGAAACAGAGAATGAAAGAGAAAGAGAGAGCATGAGCACGAAAACGAAAGAGAACAAAAATGAAAGAAACAAAGAAGGGTAAGAAGATAGAACGAGACAGAGAATGAAAACAATTATAGAGATCCCCCCCCCCTTCCTTTCCCCTGCGCATGTGTGCCCAGGGAAAGCCAGCGTGGGGGGGGGGGGCGCAGTCAGTGTCAGGCCGCTGCCAAGTTCAAGACAATCCAAACTCTAGTTTTATAGTTATGCATGACTTATCTTTTATCAGCGGCTGTCCACGTGGCCCGCTGACTTGGCTTCGGTTACATATCATAGTTGGCCGGACTCTGACTGACCGCGCAGAGAGGAAAATGAAATTACATGAAATTACATTATGTCCCATGCAGAGGGACTAAGAATGCGGGTTATCTGGCAGTAATATAGGCAGGCAATGGATTGGTCCTTTGTAAAACTAATTTCGGTCCGGTAATTCAAAAATCTGTGATTATGACATTAGCTCGAATGACTTTCCTACCGAGTCGTTTTTGTTATGACTAAAACTGTGAACCTTTTCGGTGTAGCAATGTAGTTTTATGAGCCTGTATCCCCAGAGTTTGCAATTAAACGAAAGATGTTGTATTTCCACATTCATGACTTGAAATAGAGGAAGCAGACAAGACAGAAGGAAAAAAAGATTGGAAAATCAACGTTTCGAAAATTACATATCTTTACTTTCACATTTAATGATTCTGCATAATATGTACTGGATTCTTATTATCACCATTATTATTATCATTAATATCAATATTATCATTACTATCCTCATTTTTATCAGTGTCAGTATCATGATTATTATTATCATTATTATTATTAACATTTTAATTTTCATTATCATCCTTATCATTATCTCTATTACAATAATGATTATCATTGTTGTTATTATTATTACTATTATTATTATTATTATTATTATTATTATTATTATTATTATTATTATTATTATTATTGTCATTATTATTATTATTGTTATCTTTATTATTATTATCATTATTATTATAATTATTATTATTATTATTATTATTATTATTATCATTATTATTAATCATTATTATTATTATCATTATTATCATTATTATTATTATTATTATTATTATTATTGTTGTTGTTGTTGTTGTTGTTGTTATTATTATTATTACTATTATTATTATTTTCATTA
Organism: Penaeus monodon; assembly: GCF_015228065.2. Taxonomy (NCBI): domain Eukaryota; kingdom Metazoa; phylum Arthropoda; class Malacostraca; order Decapoda; family Penaeidae; genus Penaeus; species Penaeus monodon. The sequence continues at coordinate 37,489,096 of NC_051401.1, read as the reverse complement.
TCGTTATCATCATTATCATTATCTTTATTATGATAATGATTATTATTGTTATTGTTATTATTACCATTATTGTCATTATTATTATCATTATCATTATTATTATTATCATCATCATCATCATTATTATCATTATTATCATGATAATGATAATAATAATAATAATAATAATAATGATAATAATAATAATAATAATAATAATAATAATAATGATAATAATAATAATAATAATAATAATAATAATAATAATAGTAACAATAATAATAATAATAATAATAATATGTATTATTATTATACTTATCATCCTTATTATCCTTATTATTATTGAGCTGCATTCCAGTCCAGCCAGAGTTTGTCCTCTTTACGGGCCTGTAACAAGTACAAGAAAATGCTTGAAACATATTTTCTCTTAATCATTTAATTTCTTTTGTGATTTCTTATGTTATGGTTATCATCATCCTACTATTGTTCTATTCTGTTCTATTTTATTTTATTTACTAGCATTCCCTCCTTTATAGATGCCATCTTTTTTACAGCTTTTTGTCGGTCGGTTTGTCATTATATATACACTGTACGTTGCTATCGGGGTGGTCCTAATCCCAGGTCCATGCCGAGCGCCTTAGTAAATGGTTTTTCAAATGATAATGCTTTTCAGGAAGGGGAAGGGACGGAAAGAGAGAGATGGGGGGGGGGGAGGGAGGGCTAGATAGATAGATAGATAGATAGATAGATAGAGAGAGAGAATAAGTGAGAGAATATTAAGGAAGAGCCATTTCGGAAGCGTTGGGCAGATTTTCGCTCTGTTAGTGCTTTGTAGATGTCATCAGTATTAGCATTGCTGTTATCACTATGGTTGAGAGGATTGTTGTTATCTGGATTTAGTAATGATCTTATATACAGATAAGTGGCTCCCTCCTTCTCTTGCATTAATACCTGTTCGGGCTTTAAGGAAACAGATGCAATTGCTTGCGATAATGACGACTGTGAGGTCTGCACACACACACAAACACACACACACACACACACACACACACACACACACACACACACACACACACACACACACACACACACACACACACACACACACACACGAAGGCACGCACACATACACACACATGTGTGTGTATGTGTGAGTGTGAGTGTATATGTACACTTAATTTTCGCCTATCTAAATTGACACAGGTGCATAACAGCGCATGGATTACCTGGATGATCCGAAGTGGAGGAGCCGGAGCAGAGCCCCCCCCCCCCCGAAGGTGCGGTCGGGGGCGCTTTGTGTGCGCAGGGCCGAGAACCTCTCCGCCAGCCCTTGTTCTGCCTGAGATCGGGGTTCTCGCGCCTCGTGTCGAGTGCCGGGATAAACACTTCTCTCCCCCGCTTCTCGTGTCTCTCGCTTTTCCATTCCTTCCTTGGGACGTATTTTTTTCCATGGTTCGTATTTCGCCGGCGTTTACTCGCTTGTTTTTGGTTTCTGGATGGGTTGCTTTCTTTCTTTCTTTCTTTCTTTTTTCTCTCTCTCCTCTCTCTCTCTTTCTCTCTGTCTGTCTGTCTGTCTAACTCTCACCCCCTTCTCCCCCTCTCTCTCTCTCTCTCTCTCTCTCTCTCTCTCTCTCTCTCTCTCTCTCTCTCTCTTTTCCTTTCTTTTTCTCCCTTGCTTTATGCTTATAGTCCAAGATTTCGACCTAATCTGCTTGAGGAGTTCTGAGACGACTGATCCCTTTATTATTTTCCTTTGTTATGTTTGCTCTGTATACACATTCATCATCTTATCATAAAGTCTTCTTCTAGTGGTATTCACTTTATTACCGGCTATAATAGCGTATAAGTATGACATGTCAACACCAAGGAAGTAATGTTTTGGGTTGCCTGTGCTATGTTTTCGTGTGCGTTACTATATACAATTTAGTTTCTACGAATGTGTTGTAGAAGCTAGAGACAAGCTACAAAAGCCAAGGGCATACGCTTTAGCACGTACCTCGGGCTGTAAACAAACCCGAGTCAATACCATATACAGAAAGCGAGTCAGAGTGACAAGTAAGGACATAACCAAACAAATGAAGTGTTTAATGAGAGACGAGAGCTCACACTAACTGTAGTGGTAGCTCGTGTGAACTTCAAAGTAAAGGTAGTTCCTATTTAAGTAATTCCGGATAAGTAAAACCCAAGCTAATATTGATGAAAGATGTCATCATCACTTTTTACTCGTAATCGTTGTCCATGGGATGCAACATTAGAGACAGCTCGTTAGATAAAGAACAGTAAGACTAATATGGTACACAGATATCCTATCATTTTTGCATATCATTTTATATTTTACTTACTAGACAAATTTCAGATTTCCAGTTCTATATATGACATCTTGCAAACGGACATGGGTTTTATATATCGGCCTTATTTCCTGCAATTCGCTACATAAGCATACACGATACTAAATCGAAAGTAACAGTCACATTCACACATGCACACACACACACACACACACACACACACACACACACACACGCACACACACACACACATACACACACACACACACACACACACACACACACACACACACACACACACACACACACACACACACGCATATATATATATAGAGAGAGAGAGAAAGAGAGAGAGAGAGACTCTTTTGTCTTCTTAAATCTGTTCAGTGGATGCAGTTTCCATGTCTCGGCTGTCACGCGCAGCCAGCGTGCTCAGCCTCCGCAGCCAGCCACTTAAAATCAAAGTAAGCAGCCTCGCCAAGAACGAGTGAAATTGCTTTGGATTATTCTTCAGATCCTGCTCGACTTGCCACGCGCAGATAAGACCGGGCTGCTTGAACATAAAAGGACTTTTGTAGTTTTCATTTCCGTAGATTTTTCTATGATGCGGCTTGTGTCACTCTCTCCCTCTTACTTTCTTCCATTCTCTTTCTTCCTCTTATTCTTTTACTCTTCTCTCTCTCTCTCTCTCTCTCTCTCTCTCTCATCTTCGTCCTCTCTCTCTCCTCTCTCTCTCTCTCTCTCTCTTTCTTTCTTTCTCTCTCTCTCTCTCTTCTCTCTCTCTCTCTCTTTCCTCTCTCTCTTTCTCCTCTTTTCTCTCTCTCCCTTTTCTCTCTCTCTCTCTCTCTCGTCCGCTCTCTCTCCCCTCTCTCTCCTCTGTCTCTCCTCGTCATCTCTTCTCTCTTCTCCTCGCTCTCTCTCTCTCTCTCTCTCTCTCTCTCTCTCCTCATTCTCCCTCTCTCTCCCTCATCTCTCTCTCTCTCTCTCCTCTCTCTCTCTCTCTCCACACTGGGCTGACAAACAGGGGGGAAAAAAAATCAACCTACAAACTCTGCGGCCCCATTTTGCCGCATTTAAATATCATTCCATGGGCAGTTTGAGGGGAACCTCCGTGCCGTCAAGACGCCCATAACACTCTGGAATCAGATATTCTGACTTCCCGCAATGCTTGTAAGCCTAGTAACACCAAAGCAGGACGTCATCAGGATTTCTCCTGTGTTCTGGACGATTTTACGGGGATAAACCCCCTCAACTGGTTGTCCTTATACTCAGAGTGTGCGTGGTGTGTGTGTGGTGTACATACACCAATTGTGTCGGATATTATGGTCCCCCCCCCCCCCCCCCAGGGACTCACAGAAAAAACAGTGCCTGAGTAAAAATTAACGAATACTGAGTGTGATATGCAAGTTAACAGGTGCTGTACCACGAACCCTTGGCGAGAAACCTGGTGAATGTATGTGTTGACGCACTTGACCTGGCGTCGC
>NC_051401.1:37474937-37477437 GCF_015228065.2 Penaeus monodon | reverse complement strand
TAGCGATACCGATAAAACGATACTGTTATTGAGTAGCTGAGGCGATACCGATACTAGTACAAACGTATTGATCGATATGTATTGCGATACTGACCATCTCTGTTAGTGACAAATAATTGTAAATACAGTATGCAGCTATCGAATAGCTGATTTCTTCAGACACCTGTCTGCTTATTATTAGATCATTCTATGGAAATTGCGAATGCTGATCAAAATCTCCCATAAAAAAAACATAAATAAAAGCGTTTACTAATTATGTATATTACTTTGATTTAGGATACATAATGTTTTCAGAAAAATAACACCTCTTCCATGTAAACTGCTGATACCTCATAATCAACCGTCAACAACCATCCATCCTTCACTAATATGGTCTCAGCAAAGCACCTGCCTTATTGTCCAACCACTATGAATGGCCAACGACCCGAGCTTAACGATCCACTACCCATTAAGAACTCTATTTCCCTCGCCCTTTCACCCCCCCCCCCCAACACTCTCCCGTCATTCCACCCCCACCTTCCTTTCTATCTCCTCCACTTCATACTCTCTCCACCCCCGTACCCCATCTCTTTCTCTCTCCCTCCTAATCCTCTTCCTCCCATCTCTTCCACCTTCTTTTGTCCTCCCTCCTCTGCCCCATCCCTCTCTCTCTCCCTCCACCTTGTTCTATCTCTTCCACCTTCCTCCACCTACCTCCCTGTGCCTCTCCCCAATCCCCCCATCCCCCTTTTCTCCACGTTTCCCCTACTTCTCCCCTTAACCCCCCCCCCCCACCGTCCCTTCCCTCCGCCTGCCCCTCCCATGATCGCATGATGGACCCCTCGCCTCGCTCCGGCTTCGATCTCCGTCTGAGCGATCGGCTGTTAGCATGACGCGGCTCCTCGGCTTCGGAATGCGTCTATTGGATTCCTGAGGAAGTGCGGGAAGTCGTAAGTACAATAGTGAGTGGCCGAAGAAGGGCCCGAAGAGGGGGGGGGGCAGGAGGGGAAGGGGAAGGGGGAAAGGGGCAGGAGGGGTAGGAGAAGGGAAAGGAGGAGGGCCAATAGGGAGGTGGGGGAGGAGAGGGGAGTGCGAGCAGAAATAGATGTGAGGGGAATACGGGTTTGGGGGGCGGGGATGGATGGCAGGAACAAGGGGAAGACGTAAGGGTGTATGGAGGGGAAGAAGACAAGGCAGGAAGGGTGTATGCTGAGATCTACCTCGTGATGGATGCTGACTTATGAGGAGGAGAGGGTTTAGGACTGAAGGGCCACGGGGAAGAGGCGGGGATGTTAGGAGGTCAAAATGAGGCTTTGAGGGAATAGCGGAGGTGATAACCGCAGGAAAATGAGGATTGTTGTGTGAAGTTTTAAGATTGCACTTTTAACAGGCGATAAATCTAGAGGCAGGTTTAGCTTCAATATGGAGAGGGAGGGTTGTTAGGATGAAAGTGAAGGAGTTAGGGAGGAGTCCTTTTTAGGAGTCAGAGATGGGCATTGGTATCGATGCCCTTGACAAAAAGAAATGGGTCCTTTTATTCCCGATTATATATCTTGACCTTTGTTTGTGTGCCTGTGTTTGTCTACCTCTGTGCTGCGTGTCTATGTACCTCTTGTTTCTTTGCCTCCTGTCTTATGTTCATCAATTCCACCGCAAACATTTTCGATCGAGAGAGAAAGAGAGGGAGCTTACACAATTATAAACACGCTTCCATGAGCATTCAAAGCAGAAACACTCACATACACAGCCATACACAGATACTACTCACACACACTCACAGTGTCACCCTCTCCTTCTCGCCGCCTGTAATCAGTGCGCCTTACACTTGGCTTGGCATCGCTCCCGGGGAAGGGGGGGGCAGAGGGAGGGGGGAGTGATCTGGGGAGTGGAAGGTAGGGGGAGGGGGTGAGAGGGGGAAGTAGTGGAAAGCAGGGGGAGGGGGGAAAGCGAGGTGGAGGAAGGGGGTGAGAGGTGGGAGTTGAAGGCAGAGGGGAGGGGGAGGTGAGGGGGGAAAGGAAGGGAGAGGGTGAGGAGGGTGAGAGGGGGAAGTGGAAGGCAGGGGGAAGGGGGGAACGCGAGGTGGAGGAAGGGGGTGAGAGGTGGGAGCGGAAAGCAGGGGTGAGGGGGGGAGGAAGGGGGGAGTCGCAGGCAGGGGTGAGGGTGAAAAGCGAGGGGGGTGAGGAGGAGGAAAGACAGGGGGAAGGGGAGGTATGGGAGTAGGAGGGGGAGTGAGAGGCAGGGGGATGGGGTGATAGGCGAGGGGGGGGGCATAATGTTAGTTTCGCAGTGTTCGATGGCAGATAGATGGCGCTCTGTCGTGCTGTGATTAAATTCTGATTATAGCTCAAGTTTGGGGATATTTGATCCAATAATTAAATGGCGAGAGATGCTCAGGTGCAGTTGGGACAAGAAATGCGATACCTTTTCTTCCTCTTTTCTCTCTCTCTCTCTCTCTCTCTCTCTCTCTCTCTTTCTCCTCTCATCTCTCTCTCTCTCTCTCTCTCTCTCTCTCTCTCCTCTC
>NC_051401.1:37462437-37469937 GCF_015228065.2 Penaeus monodon | reverse complement strand
CCGCAGTCTGAGGGGGATGGGGGGGGGGGGAGGAATAGCGAGACTGTAGAAAAAAAGGGAAAAAAACTGGTTACTCGGCATATCTTAACTTCAGAAAATTAAAAAAAGGGACCGAAAAAAAGGATTTGTCCGAAGAACTTGCCAAGAGCTATAAAAAAAGAATGGGATATAGGGACAAAATATTGGCACAGAGAGACACAAAATGGACCTTATGCAAATATAATGATACTCCAGCATCTAAACTTTAGCCATAGAAGGGACTTTTACAAGCTACGCACCTGGAGATAAGACGCTGGCGGGATATGGGATAGTTTAAAAATTAGGGGACATTTTTCTGATAAGGCTGGAGAGCATAGATAGGATTTATAAAGTTATTGTTCTGTTGCGGAGGAGTGGCACGGGCAGGGAGGAGGGACTGAACTTGAAATAGAACTCAGATGGAAAACGTAAATGCATGGCGGTCTGGTGAAATTCAGGGTAAATTATGTTAATAACAATTAGGCTTTTCAAGGTTAAAACGTTTTGATTTCTCCCGCAGTGATGACCTTGTTATGCATATCTGCTTACTGTACATTATAAAGATTTGTTAAAGCATAAGATAAAGGGAATTGCCTCTCAACTATCCACTACCCGCAAAACACAATGGTCGTTGATATTCAAATATGAAAAATAAAACTGATATATGTCAACGTTCCTCGTAGGACGATCCCATTCCCGGACTTTTTATCGCGGTTCATCAGACGACTCAACCCTCTTCTCGTCCTTATGTCCGATGCTCATATGTCTCACCGAAGCCCGCGAGCCCAGATGTAAGCATGACATTACCGGAGTCTATACTCGGCTACGTTCCCGGGTCTTCTTAATATTCCACATCTGATGGCCAGTGACCAGCGATACGGTCGTCCATCGTCCAAATGCAACATTAAAACCAACGGAATATGTGCGTGCGCCTGGCGAGGGACGCTGCTTTTATTGGACACCTATATACGTATATGTCGTACCTTTACGCTTTGGCTCGAGAACACTGACAAGTGTTCGATTTCAGTTGCTTTTGTCTTTTCGATACGGTTGTGGCTGTCGTCACTTTCCGTGAACGTGTGCGTATGTCTAGTTGTCTATGTGAACGTGTGTGTGTGTGTGTGTGTGTGTGTGTGTGTGTGTGTGTGTGTGTGTGTGTGTGTGTGTGTGTGTGTGCGTGTGTGCATTGGTGTTTGTGTGTGTGTGTGTGTGTGTGTGTGCATGTGCGTGTGTGAGTGAATGAGTGAGTGATTGCGTGAGTGAGTGAGTGAGTGAGTGAGTGAGTGAGTGAGTGAGTGAGTGAGTGAGTGTGAGTGATTGAGTGAGTGAGTGAGTGAGTGAGTGAGTGAGTGAGTGATTGAGTGAGTGAGTGAGTGAGTGAGTGATTGAGTGAGTGAGTGAGTGATTGAGTGATTGAGTGAGTGAGTGAGTGAGTGAGTGAGTGAGTGAGTGAGTGATTGAGTGAGTGATTGAGTGAGTGAGTGAGTGATGAGTGAGTGATTGAGTGAGTGAGTGAGTGAGTTGAGTGAGTGAGTAAGTGAGTGAGTGAGTGATTGAGTGAGTGATTGAGGGAGTGATTGAGTGAGTGAGTGAGTGAGTGATTGAGTGAGTGAGTGATTGAGTGAGTGATTGAGTGAGTGAGTGATTGAGTGAGTGATTGATGTGAGTGATTGAGTGAGTGAGTGATGATTGTGAGTGAGTGAGTGAGTGAGTGAGTGAGTGAGTGAGTGATTGAGTGAGTGAGTGAGTGAGTGAGTGAGTGAGTGATTGAGTGAGTGAGTGAGTGATTGAGTGAGTGAGTGAGTGATTGAGTGAGTGAGTGAGTGAGTGATTGAGTGAGTGATTGAGTGAGTGAGTGATTGAGTGAGTGATTGAGTGATTGAGTGAGTGATTGAGTGAGTGAGTGAGTGAGTGAGTGATTGAGTGAGTGATTGAGTGAGTGATTGAGTGAGTGATGTGATTGATGTGAGTGATGTGAGTGAGTGATTGAGTGAGTGAGTGATGGTGAGTGATTGAGTGAGTGATTGACTGAGTGATGATGATTGAGTGGGAGTGGTGATTGAGTGATGGTGATGTTGATTGAGTGAGTGTGAGTGAGTGGAGTGAGGATGAGTGAGTGAGTGAGTGCTTGAGTGTGTGAGTGTTTGAGTGAGTGATTGAGTGAGTGAGTGATTGAGTGAGTGATTGTAGTGAGTGAGTGAGTGAGTGATGAGTGATGTGATTGATGAGTGATTGAGTGAGTGAGTGATGATTGAGTGAGTGATTGAGTGAGTGATTGAGTGAGTGATGAGTGAGTGATGTGAGTGAGTGAGTGAGTGAGTGTGAGTGAGTGATTGAGTGAGTGATTGGGTGAGTAGTGATTTGAGTGAGGTGATTGAGTAGTGAGTGAGTGAGTGAGTGAGTGATGATGTGATGATTGAGTGAGTGAGTGAGAGAGTGAGCGATTGAGTGTGTGAGTGATTGAGTGATTGAGTGAGTGATTGATGGTGATTGAGTGAGTGATTGAGTGAGAGTGAGTGATTGAGTGAGTGATTGAGTGAGTGATGAGTGAGTGAGTGAGTGTAGAGTGAGTGATTGAGTGAGTGATGAGTGAGTGTGAGGAGTGATTGAGTGAGTGATTGAGTGAGTGATTTAGTGAGTATGAGTGAGTGATTGAGTGAGTGATTGAGTGAGTGATTGAGTGATGATTGAGTGAGTGACTGAGTGAGTCGATTGATGATGATGAGTGATTGAGTGAGTGATTGAGTGAGTGATTGAGTGAGTGATTGGAGTGAGTGAGTGAGTGAGTTGAGTGAGTAGTGAGTGATTTGTGAGTGAGTGATTGAGTGAGTGATGAGTGAGTGAGTTGAGTGAGTGATTGAGTGAGTGTAGTGATGAGGTGATTAGTGAGTGAGTGATTGAGTAGAGTGAGTGATTGATGTGAGTGAGTGAGTGAGTGATTGAGTGAGTGATTGAGAGAGTGGAGTGATTGATTGAGTGATTGAGTGAGTGAGTGATGAGTGAGTGATTGATGAGTGATGTGAGTGAGTGATTGAGTGAGTGAGTGAGTGAGTGAGTGATGAGTGAGTAATGAGTGATTGAAGTGAGTGATTGAGTGAGTTGAGTGAGTGATTGTGAGTGATGATGTGATGATTGTGACTGAGTGATTGAGTGAGTGATTTAAGTGAGTTGAGTGATTGAGTGAGTGATGGTGAGTGATTGATGAGTGAGTGATTGAGTGAGTGTGAGTGAGTGATTGAGGTGAGGTGATTGAGTGATGAGTGAGTGATGAGTGAGTGATGAGTGAGTGATTGAGTGAGTGATTGATGAGTGATTGAGTGAGTTGATTGAGTGAGTGATTGAGTGAGTGAGTGAGTGATTGAGTGAGTGAGTGAGTGATTGAGTGAGTGAGTGAATGATTGAGTGAGTGATTGAGTGAGTGAGTGAGTGAGTGATGTGATTGATTGAGTGATGTGAGTGAGGGGTGATGAGTGATTGAGTGATGTTGAGTGAGTGAGTGAGTTGAGTGAGTGATGAGTGAGGTGAGTGAGTGAGAGAGAGATTGAGAGAGTGAGTGAGTGAGGATTGATGAGTGATGAGTGAGTGAGTGAGCTGAGTGAGTGATTGAGTGAGTGAGTGATTGAGTGGATGAGAGAGTGAGTGTTGAGTGGAGTGATGAGTGTGTGATTGAGTGAGTGATTGATTGATTGAGTGAGTATGAGTGATTGATGAGTGAGTGATTGAAGTGATTGATTGAGTGAGTGAGTGAGTGAGTGATTGAGTGAGTGAGTGATTGAGTGATTGAGTGATTGATTGAGTGAGTGAGTGATTGAGTGAGAAATGAGTGATGTTGAGTGAGTGAGTGATTGAGTGAGTGAATTGAGTGAGTGATGAGTGATTGAGTGAGTGATTGAGTGATTGAGAAGTGAGTGAGTGAGTGAGTGATGATTGAGTGAGTGAGTGAAGGAGTGATTGATGAGTGATGAGTGATGAGTTGAGTAGTGATGATGAGTGAGTGAGTGTTGAGTGATTGAGTGATTGATGATTATGAGTGAGTGAGTGAGTGAGTGATTGAGGAGTGAGTGATTGATGAGGATTGAGGAGGTTTGAGTGAGTGAGTGATTGAGTGAGTGAGTGAGTGTGAGTGAGTGAGTCTGTCTGTTTGATTATCTGAAAAAAGTCTCTCAATTTCATTGATTGAGTTGATCATATAATTATTCAAGTATGTAATCGAGACGGGAATATTAATGCGAATATTAATTAGTAGTTGATATATATGTATAATATGTCTATTAGAGAAAGTGAGAGAGAGAGAGTGAGAAGGAGAGAGAGAAGAGAGAAAGGAGAGAGAGAGAGAGAGAGGAAAAAGATAGAGAAAGAAGAAAGAGGAGAAAGAGAGGAGAAAGAGAGAGAAAGAGAGAAAGAGAGAGAAAGAGAGGAGAAAGAGAGAGAAAGAGAGAGAAAGAGAGAGAAAGAGAGAGAAAGAGTAAAAGAAAGAGAGAGAGAGAGTAAAAGAAAAAAAATTAAAATTTCCTTTGTGTTTTAGCTAATGTTTGCATATATTTCATGAAATGGACTAATTGCTGTAATTTTTTTTTCGCACGTTTTTCCTTCAGCTCTGACCTACGGCGCACTTCTTGGGAAACTAATGTTGATAATCTGATCAGCCTGTATTCAGTGGAGTTTTTGACCATGCTCGCAATCATTTATTGTTATCATCATCATCACCATCACCAGCCTCATTATTGTTATTATTATCATTATTATTATTATTATTATTATTATTATTATTATTATTATTATAGTAGTAGTAGTAGTAGTAGTATTTTTATTATTATTATTATCATTATTATCATTATCATCATTATTTTTTTTCATTATTTTCATTATTATTTTTATTATTATTATTATTATTATTATTATTATTATTATTATAATTATTATTATTATTATTATTTATTATTTTATTATTCTATTTCTATTACATATTATTATTGATATTATTATTATTATCATTATTATTATTATTATCATCATCTTATTATTATTATCATGTTATTCTATTATCATTATTTTACATCACATCATACTCGTATATTGTTATTAGTATTATTAGTTTATTGTATTTTTACATTATCGTTATCACTTTAATTTCATTTTATTAACTAATTATATGTGTGTGTCGTTTCATTTCGTCCGTTCTTTCGGTCGCAAGTTACGCTTACATTCTACGCCTTAAATTTTATTCTATGCGACTACGGGTCACACACACACACACACACACACACACACACACACACACACACACACACACACACACACACACACACACACACACACACACACACACACACACACACACACACACTCACACTTACACACTATCATCATTATTATTGTTATTATTGTTGTTATTGTTAGTGCAATCATCATTATTATTGTCATTATCATTATTATTATTATCATTATTATTATTATTATTATTATTATTATTATTATTATTATTATTATTATTATTATTTTTTATTATTGTTGTTGTTGTTGTTGTTGTTGTTGTTGTTGTTGTTGTTGTTGCTGTTGTTGTTGTTGTTATGGTTAATATCATTATTGTTATTATTATCATTGTTATTATTATTATTATTGTTATCATCATTTTTCTGGCAAATATTCTGCTCTAAAATAGCTAGACCGTCAGTTTATGCAAATTTATTTGCACGAATATCCAAGGACAGAGGTTAAAAAGGGAAGAAGGAGGGGAAGGGGGGGGGGACGAGAGAGGGAGAGAAATGGGGCCTAAAGAGAAAGGGAGAAAGGGGGGGGGAGGAGTGAATATAAGGGAAGATTCGGGAGTGATACGGAGGGCGCGTCCTTACTCTCGCCCGTCTTCCTCACCTCCTTCGCGACTCTCCTTCTCACCAGGGGATATACTCCTTGGTTTCCATCCCTTCGCTCCAGGGGCATCTCCTCTTCCCCCTCCCCTCTGTCGGCTCACTCATATTTTCCCCTCTATTCGATCGCAAATTCCTTATTCTCCCTCTCCCCCTCACCTCCCATTCCCCATTCCTTTCTCCTCCCTTCCCTCCCCCCCCTTGACTCCCTCGTAATCGGTTAAATTGGCTTATGTAGATTCTACTTCTTATTATTGGTCTCATTTTCGTCTTATTACAGTCATTGTTATCGATATCATCATTTACGCTAAAGGGTAATCCGGCTGGCTCAGTAGGAGTGTGGGATGTCTTTTGCTTATATATAGGTATATTTGTAGTCCATATGCACATAAGAAAAACCTACAAAAAACACACACACACACACACACACACACACACACACACACACATCAAAACACACATACAAACACATTAAACACAGACACGCTCACAAATGCAAATAAAACAGACACACACGCATTCACTCCCGCATATCCAGTCTCCCCCGTTCAGAAATGTCTTTGTCTGCGGCTCATTCAGGAAATCCAATGACTTCCTATGCATTAATTCTAGATGTTTATGCTCTCCCGGGGCATCCATCACCACCGGAACTGCTCATTTCCCCGCGGTGTGGATTAATTCCAGGCAAAGGTCTTTTTACGCGTTTTGATCCGTCGTATGGGCACAGTGTTTACTCCGAATGCGTTCCTGGAAAGGGCGCTTTTGACAAATGTATTGGGTTATAAGTCTATGATGGCAAATGCTGTGTAGATATGAATATATGGAGATCCCCCCCCCCACATAAACATAAATATATATGCACACACACACACACACACCCCAACACACACACACACACACACACACACACCAACACACACCACACACACACACACACACACACACACACACACACACACACACACACACACACACATATATATATATATTAGATATTTTTATATATATATATATATATATATATATATATATATATATTCTTTCTTTTTTAAACGGTAGGTTCATGTCTGAGCCGCCGTGGTCACAGCATGATACTTAATTGTAGTTTTCATGTTGTGATGCTCTTGGAGTGAGTACGTGGTAGGGTCCCCAGTTCCTTTCCACGGAGAGTGCCGGTGTTAACTTTTAGGTAATCATTCTTTCTATTCTATCCGGGCTTGGGACCAGCACTGACTTGGGCTGGCTTGCCCACCCAGTGGCTAGGTAGGCAATCGAGGTGAAGTTCCTTGTCTAGGGGAACAACGCGCTGGCCGGTGACTCGAACGCTCGAACTCAGATTGCCGCACACACAAACACAGTTACATATAGGAAGTATTATATGATTTCTAATTTTAAGTCTTATCAATTCACTTATCACAATCATTGTTATCATAGTCATGATATCAATATTATCTTTATTTATTTTTTATTTTATTATTTTTGTATGTTTTATCCAGTAATGTTATCAATTTAATTTTATTTACTTTTATCACTTCACACAAAATACTTCATAATTCTTTGGGGGTATGTGTTAGATTTAGTCGCAAGTTAATGGTCATTTCATTTATTTATGCAT
>NC_051401.1:37454554-37457054 GCF_015228065.2 Penaeus monodon | reverse complement strand
ATATTAACATAACAACAACAACAACAGAACAACAACAACAAACAACAACAACAAACAACAAACAACAGCAACAATAATAATAATAAAATAATCATAATTATAATAATAATAATAATGATAATAATAATAGAATAAATAAGTGATGATAATAATAATCATAATATAAAATAATAATAATAATAATAATGAATCAAATAATAATGAATAATAATAATATGATAAAAAATAATGATAAATGACAATAATAATGATGGATTGCACTAAACACTAAGAACAATAATAACAATAATAATGATGATAGTGTGTAAGTGTGAGTGTGTGTGTATGTGTGTGTGTGTGTGTGTGTGTGTGTGTGTGTTTGTGTGTGTTGTGTGTGGTGTGGGTGTGGTGTGTGTGTGTGTGGTGTGTGTGTGTGTGACCCGTACGCGCATAGAATAAAATTAAGGCGTCAGAAGTAAGCGTAACTTGCGACCGAAGAACGGACGAAATGAAACGCACACACAATATACTATAGTTACTAATAATGAAAATAAAGTGATAACGATAATGGTAAAACACAATAAAAAAACTAATAATACTAATAACAATATAACGAGTATGATGATGATGAAATAATAAATGATAATAGAAAAACAATGATATAATAATAATGATGAGTGATAAAATAATAATTAATGATAATATAATAATATCAATAAACTATGAATATGAATAGAATAATATGAAAAAAGAATAAGAAGAATAACAATAATAATAATAATAATAATTAAAATATAATAATAATAATAATAATATAATAATAATAATAATAATAATAAAAATAATAATAGAAGCAGAAAGAAGAAAAGAGAGCATGAGTATAGTGATGATGATAATAATAATAATGATAATAATAATAATAAAAATACTACTACTACTACTACTACTACTAATAATAATGATAATAATAATATAAAATAATAAATAAAATGATAATAATAACAATAATGAGGTGGTGATTGTGATGATGATGCATAACAATAAAATTGATTGCGAGCATGGTCAAAACTCCACTGAATTACAGGCTGATCAGCTATCAACATTAGTTCCCAAGAAGTGCGCCGTAGGTCGAGATGAAGGAAAAACGTGCGAAAAAAAATACAGCAATTAGTCCATTTCATGAAAGTATATGCAAACATTAGCAAAAACACAAAGACGGGAAATTTTAATTTTTTTTCTTTACTCTCTCTCTCTCTTTCTCTTTACTTTCTCTCTCTTTCGTCTCTTCTCTCTCTTCTCTCTCTTTCTTTTAATTTCTCTCTTTCTCCTCGTGTCTCTCTATTCTCCATCTTCTACATCTCTTTCTATCTTTTCTCTCTTCTATCTCTTTCCGCCTCTCTTTCTCCTCTCTTCTCTCTTTTCTATCTTTGTCTCACTCTCTACTCTCTCCTCTCGACTCTCTCTCTCTCTCTCTCTCTCTCTCTCTCTCTCTCTCTCTCTCCGCGCTCTCTCTTTCGCTCCTCTAGTTCTCCACCTCTCTCTCACTTTTCTAATAGACATATAACATATCTATCAACTACTAATTAATATTCGCATTAATATTCCCGTCTCGATTACATACTGAATAAATTATATGATCAATCAATCAATGAAATGAGAGACTTTTTTTCAGATAATCAAACAGACAGTACACTCACTAAAAGCAATCACTCAGTACTCACCACTCACTCACTCACTCACCACTAAATCACTCACTCACTCAATAAGCATCACATCAATACTCAATGAATCACTCACGCACTCAATCACTCACTCACTCACTCACTCAATCACTCAATCCAATCAATCAATCAATCACTCCCCCCCCCCAAACCCCCCTTTTTCCACTCACTCACTCAATCAATCAATCAATCAACACTCAATCACGTCAATCACTCACATCAACTCACAAATCAATCACTCACTAACTAACTCACTCCACCGCTCAATCACCAACAATCACCACTCAATCACGCACTCACTCACCACTCACTCACTCAATAAATCAATCACTACTCAATACTATCACTCAATCAATCACTCACTCTCAATCACTCAATCACTCACTCACTCAATCAATCAATCAATCAATCACTCAAATCACTCACTCACTCAATCACTCCAATCCCACTCACTCACTCACTTCACTCAATCAATCACTCACCTCACTCATCAACTCATCACTCATCACTCACTCAAATCAATCAATCACTCAATCACTCACTCAACACTCACTCAACACTCACTCACCAACCACTCACTCACTCACTCACTCAAATCAGCACTCACTCATCACTCAATAACGCACTCACTCAGCAACTCACTTACTCACTCACTCAACTCACTTCACTCACTCAATCAATCAATCACGCACTCAATCACTCACTCACTAAATCACTCACATCACTCACTCACTCACTCACCAATCAAACTCACTCAATCACTCCCATCAATCACTCATCACGCACTCACTCAATCACTC
>NC_051401.1:37441143-37454454 GCF_015228065.2 Penaeus monodon | reverse complement strand
AACCCCCAAACCCCCAAAAAAGAGTTTTAAAAAAGAGAAGGAAAGAAGAAAAAAAAAACGGGTTTTTAAGGAAGGGAGAAAACTTTTGGTTAGCTCGTGTGAATTCAAAGAAAAGGTATTTCCCTTTTTTAATAATTCCGGATAAGAAAAAACCCAGCTAATATTGATGAAAGATGTCTCATCACTTTTTACTCGTAATCGTTGTCCATGGGATGCAACATTAGAGACAGCTCGTTAGATAAAGAACAGTAAGACTAATATGGTACACAGATATCCTATCATTTTTGCATATCATTTTATATTTTACTTACTAGACAAATTTCAGATTTCCAGTTCTATATATGACATCTTGCAAACGGACATGGGTTTTATATATCGGCCTTATTTCCTGCAATTCGCTACATAAGCATACACGATACTAAATCGAAAGTAACAGTCCACATTCACACATGCACACACACACCACACACACACACACACACACCCCCACACGCACCCCACACACACACATACACACACACACGCACACACACCACAACACACCACACACACACCACAACACACACACACCACCGCATACACACACACGCACACACACACACACACACACATATATATATATAGAGAGAGAGAGAAAGAGAGAGAGAGAGACTCTTTTGTCTTCTTAAATCTGTTCAGTGGATGCAGTTTCCATGTCTCGGCTGTCACGCGCAGCCAGCGTGCTCAGCCTCCGCAGCCAGCCACTTAAAATCAAAGTAAGCAGCCTCGCCAAGACGAGGGAAATTGTTTGGATTATTCTTCAGATCTGCTCGACTTGCCACGCGTCAGATAAGACGGGCTGCTTGACATAAAGGGACTTTTGTAGTTTTCATTTCCGTAGATTTTTCTATGATGCGGCTTGTGTCACTCTCTCCCTCTTACTTTCTTCCATTCTCTTTCTTCCTCTTATTCTTTTACTTCTTCTCTCTCTCTCTCTCTCTCTCTCTCTCTCTCTCTCTCTCCTCTCTCTCTCTCTCTCTCTCTCTCTCTCTCTCTCTCTCTCTCTCTCTCTCTCTTCTCTCTCCCCCCCCTCTCTCTCTCTCTCTCTCTTTCTCTCTCTCTCTCTCTCTCTCTCTCCACACTGGGCTGACAAACAGGGGGGAAAAAAAAACAACCTACAAACTCTGCGGCCCCATTTTGCCGCATTTAAATATCATTCCATGGGCAGTTTGAGGGGAACCTCCGTGCCGTCAAGACGCCCATAACACTCTGGAATCAGATATTCTGACTTCCCGCAATGCTTGTAAGCCTAGTAACACCAAAGCAGGACGTCATCAGGATTTCTCCTGTGTTCTGGACGATTTTACGGGGATAAACCCCTCAACTGGTGTCATTATACTCAGAGTGTGCGTGGTGTGTGTGTGTGTACATACACCAAATTGTGTCGGATATTATGGTCAGGGATCCAGAAAAAAACAGTGCCCTAAGGTAAAAATACGAATACTGAGTAGTGTGATTGCTAAGGTAACAGGGTGCGTACCAACGACCGTTGGCGAGACCTGGTGAATTGTAGTGTGACAGCACTTGACCGGCGCGCACCCTCCCGCGCCCGACCGCAGGGAATTAATCACCAAGAAGCGGACGGACAAACACCCCCACTGTTTGTCTACATGATGAAGGTGGGGACGCGCTGATGCCCCCCCAGTACCAGTGCCAACTACACCCCCTCAAACCCTCCACTCTGCGGGAGGGATTGATTCCACCGAACCATAGGATCGTAAACGATGTGATTTCGACTGCCGGACCCTGATGCTGATAACAAGGATTCCCAATCGTTCAGACCAAAAGCGAAAAAAGTGAAAACCATGCCGAAATAACACAAGGAACCTGACCAAGAAAGCAAAACGAATGACCCAAAAAGCGCGAACATTCGCCCCCCGGGCGAGGTACATTAAGAGGCTTCTGAGGACACGACTTCCGTCGATAAAATAAAGGTGGATGAGAGGTCAGCCAGCTGCGCCCCTCAAGAGGAAGGCCGCAGGACATGGCTGCAGGGGAGAGGGATATCCTCGCGCTAAGTATTATGTACGACGAGAACAACAAAACAATATGGGGCCATGATGATTAATGGCACTTTTGCGGGGAATCTCTCTGCCAAAACAAAGACGAGTTCAGCCTAAAAAGAAAAAAATACGTGGGAATACCTGGTTACCAGGTTTCCGATAGGAGGCGGCCGCTGAGGAAGCACTGCAGCTTCCGGGCGTTTTAAAGCCCGGGAGGATCTATAAGGATGGACAGCCCTTGAACAGGCTCATCATTGTATGGTAGCGGTGACAGCCGCCACCTTACAGAGTACCAATTCTTTGGAGATACATAGAGCCGAGCTCCATTCGACCGTGGTGCACTCAGAGGTTGTAGTCTGCTACAAGTGTAAGGTTATGGCCACGTAGCTAATATTGCAGGAAGGACACGCGTGTGCTGTCTGTGCAGGAGACTCACCAGGCAAAGGACCTGCCTGCAAGAACGAGGAAAAGGACACCGGACCAATGAGACGCCGCCACCATCGTGAAGAGGTGCGTCAGGTGCAGAGCGAGGGTGTGAGCGGCCCGGCACCGTACAACTGGCCCTCACAAACCGCCATCGAGCACCCCCCCACCTGACCCGACCGTAACCCATCGACCGCGGAGTGGCGCGCCCAGCCCAGCCACACACACCCAACCACTGGGCCGCGTGACGTCACCAACCCACAGGAATTCCCGACAACTGCCAGGGGGATTTTCCCCATCCTAGGAAACAGTGCCACAGGAGAAACCATTGTTCAAAAGACATGGATACGGCCGAGGAAAGAAGAAGCATCAGGGCAAGAGAATTGCTGAAATGAAAAAAAGCATCAGGCAAGGAGATTGCTGAATTGAAAAAAAAATGAAATGGAGAACAAAAGTGATCGTGTAGACAGGAAAAATGTGCTTTCGATGATGTAGTGATGTCAGTGATGTTGAACAATACGAATGCGTGTCTCTGATATTATTATTTACGCACGACAAAAGTGAGCGTTTGTAGACAGGGAAATGTGCGTTCTGATGATGTTAGTGATGTTGAAAATACGAATGAGGTCTCTGAATTTTATTATTACGCACGTGGTTATGAATGATGTTAGTGATGTTAGTGATGCTGACAATACGAATGAAGGTCTCTGATATTTATTATTACGCACTGGCGGACCATCTGAAAACAGTGACGACAGTGACGTGTAAAAATGGACGCTGACGAAGATGCGAAGGAAACGGCTGATCTGGGCGAACATCACTCAAGAAAATGCTATCAGGTCCGGATTATGCGTATCGGATCATACGCGAGGAAAGCGCCCGCAAACAGCTAAATAAAGCAAGATTCAACACAAATACAGCTAATGCAAGTACAAGAAATAGCATACTAAAGAGTTTCATCAAACAGAAATTTGACCAAATCAGTTAAACATAGGGTTGTGTGATGGGGGACAAGAAAACAATTACTTTCTTTCATGGAATAACGTGGTGTTCAACGTGAATTAATGACTTGCTTTACTATATCAAACAATAATGTTGACGGTTATCTGTTTACAAGAGCCCTTTCACCATCAGTCACTAAAATAAAAAACCGCACCTCGAATTAGAGGATACCAACTCCATACGAACAAGGAATGACAGGCCTATTGACTTATGTCAGTGGACAACCATACCGCATAATGGTGGTGCTGCAGAAATCTAATGACAATAATGTGCAGTATCAACATTTACATATTTCGAACAGCCTCTCGGGTTTTCTCTCTGTACAATGTATACGCAAGGGAGAAAGTTTCAGACTGATTCACTGCCCAACTTCAGAATCACGGCACAATATGCATGGGAGATTTTAATGCAGCCATTATACATTGAGATAGTCAATGCAATGAAAAATGGCGAAGGGAGTTCGACATTTGTGAACAACAGATCCTATGGACAGATAGATACAGGACAAGGCAAAAACCACGTGGCGGGGGGGTGGCAGGATAATTAATGTAATAGGAAGGGATCTTGTGCATGGAAACGTCAGAAGCATGCTTGAACAGAGCTAAATGCATGACCACTTTGCAATAGTAACGAGATACGCTGTGATAATACTCAGTCACCAAAACCAAAATAGGGTCAAAATTTTCTATCCCCCTTACCTGAGCATCACTGTAATCACGTATCTATGACTGGTACAATGCTTACACGTACAATTCGTTGATAAATTTCCATGACATGACAAACAGTGCGTCCAATGATTACTACAACACTTGGGTCTGTCCAAAGAAAAACTCCAAGAACAGGCAACTCACAACGCGCAAAAACTAGTGGGTCGGTGAACCCTACATATTAAGGGAACAAAGCGAGTTTCAGGAGCTGTATGATATTCAAGCAGGATAATAACCGTGGACAAACCTTATTGAATTTCTAAAGCTAACAAAAACCTACGGGAATTAAAAAAACTCATTTCAGAAATGAACACTTTGACCAGTTCCTTACAAAAAGCATTAACAATAACACCTCCAATGTCGGAGGTCTGGAAAAAAAAATAATCGAATTTCAGGCAAACAAACAACACCCCGCAGTTCCATATTCCTCTTGCACAAGCAGATATGCTCCTTAGTTCAATGGCTGAGCGTCCAAATTGAGCTCACTTCCCACAAATATTCAGGATACCTTAGTCATCTAAAATGCACGCAATTTGCCATGAGATTGGATGTTCTGCTATGACCCCTAGACTTGCTGAGATCACTGCAGTGGGAAACTAAAACAAGCAGATCAAGGAAAAAAAGCGTCCGCCCCAGGTGAGGATGGAATCACACTATAGGTGTCCTCCGCCTTATAGCTCAGGTACCTGGTAAATCCCTTTTGCACCTATACAGGTTAGTTGTTCACAAGGTATTCTGCCTGGCTCCTTGGACACGCAGTCTAATCAGTCCCTATACCGAAATCAAACATGATAAATACCGACCAATTCTTAACTCATGTCGTATGCAAAGTTCTAGGAAAGGATAATTTGAACAGACTCAGTACAGGTTTTACAAGGTAATTATCTCACAGGACTGTACGGATTTCTATCGGGACGTAGCACACAACATTGCTTTGACAGAGTACTTTTCACACTCTAATCAGGGAAGCACACTGTTTTTCTGACCTTAAGTCAGCTTTTGACATTGCCAACAAGAGAAGTATCCTAGAACAATAGTAAGCTTTGGCATCGGGGTAAAATATGAATGGATAGAATGTATCTCTCGAACGATCTGCAAGGTCCTGTTCAGGGAGTGAGAAGTTCCGCTTCACAGTCTTTGAAAAACTTGGGACGCCACAGGAGGGTTCTCAGCCCTATGCTGTTCAATGTCCTCATGCACAAGCTTGGTGGCAGATATCCCATTGGGGATGGGTGAAATCCATTATGGCCTATGATGATGACATATGCGTCAGAGCATCACACAAGTGAGGATGCCAAATAATTCTCGACAGAATCACAGCAAAGGCAAATGAGTGTGGATTTAGTCATTTCCGCTGCGAAAACAATGGCTCTCAACCCAGTAATATCACCCCCACCCACTTTTCGCATAGGTGACCAGGAGCTGGAACATTATGCCACAAGTATAAATATCTCGGGGGTGAAATGTAAATGATGCAGACCTGGTCCTCTCTCTAAAGAAGAGACTCTGGGACGAGATTGAAACCTTTGAAAGTTCTTGTCAGGAAGAGAACATGGCATCAATGTTCAAGCTCGCTAGATGTTTGTACTTGCTTTTATAAGGTCCAGTTGTAGATACCATGCACTGCACTGTTGCAAGTGTAAGGAATCAGAATAGGTAGTTTGGATGTAGTGCAAAAGAAGCTGATGAGGATTTATCCTTCGGCGCCCCGAGAACAGCCAAGGATAGTAAAACATGAGATCAGAATAACTTACCAATCCATTTCGATAGATAAATATTTATTTCCACATATTTGGGGTCAAAGCTCTGAGGGAACCCTCGTATCTCTCAGATTCCAAAAAAACAACGCCAACATAAAAATCACGCAAGTAGACGTGACAAATCACACACACGCGCGCCTCTGATACACAAAATCTCCTATCGAACATTATAAACTCAAGTTCCAATAGTAAAATCACCAAAAGGTTCGCTCCATCCACCATGGGAAAAATTCAAACATATCGTGCACCTTACATTTGTCTACACAAAAAAACAGGGTGCATAACCGTGTGTTGTGAAAACAAATTGCCGCTAGCAAACGGTAACGAACACACCAGAATCCTATGGTGATGATGCATATGAGTGTTACGCCGACGGATCCGTACAGTCTGGGATACCAAAGTGGTTGTGCTTGGCTGTATACCAAAATGGCTTACTACAACACAAGTTAATATGAGAATACAAAATGGGCCAGCACTACACAAACGGAGCCCGGCAGGGATTACTCCCGCAACGGAAATTCTAATGTCTAGTGGCTTGGAGTAGTTTTCGTGACTCTTCAAATTGCTCTTCGGACGCTAAATTCTTTCAAAGCAGGTGGCGATTGAAGAAATTGTGAATTGAATTAAGGTACGTAACCTATGCAACAGAGCGTAATTTCAAAATTCAGTTTGTCTGGATACAATCTCATGTTGGCATACGAGCACGACACGTAGACAAATTGGCGAAAGAAGCCTGCAGCAAGATATGTGAATCATAGATCTTGGGATGACTCTTGCTAGGGTTGCCACATATATTGAACTGTTTTTTCTCTAAGAAGAACTAGTCGATCGGATAACACTCAAAAGGCTGAAAGCCTGGAAAGCTGTACCATAAGGCACTCGATCAGTATAGGGATGGCAAGCTTCATATGGGTGGCAACGAAGTCAAACCAGACATTGTGACGTGGTTATGCCAGAATACGGTTAGGTTACAGAATGTACTGGCAACTGCACGGTGCAAGAAGTGCAGATGAATCTAGATGTATACTGTGTAACGAAGAAAACAAACGAACGCTTGAGCACATATCTCGGAATGTCATGTGATACAGCCTTTCAGGACACCTAACATGAGGTTTAAAGAACTATGGTGAATATTCATTCATCTGATACATTGGAAGATATTACTCGTTACTATTACCCTAAATTTACTTGTAAAAACTCCAGTATGCAAAATAAACAGGGTAGTCAAACACAGTGGCACACAAGCATATGTAAGTAATTAATTTTTGTATTATGATTGTATGATTTATATTTATATTTGACCTTGTACAACTTACAGTAGTAACAGACTACTGTACAATGTCAGACATGAAAACTGTAATATGAGCCCACGCCTGAGCAGATAGCCAGGGTGGTTAAATAAACTTACTTAAACTTAACTTAACTATTTCCATGGGGCAGTTGTTAAGCCTAGTAAACCCAAAGCAGGGACGTCATCAGATGTTTCCTGTGTCTGGAGATTTTTACGGGGATAAACCCCCTCAACTGGGTTGTCCTATATTCAGAGTGTGCGTGGGTGTGTGTGGTGTACATACACCAAATTGTGTTCGGATATTAGGCAGGCGACTCCAGAAAAAACAGTGACTAGTAAAAAATTACGAATACTGAGTGTGATGCTAAGGTAAACAGGGTGCTGTACCAACGACCGTTGGCCGAAGAGGAAGACCTGGTGAATGTTGTTTGGACAGCACTTGACCTGGGCGCTCGCACCCTCCCGCGCCCGACCGCAGGGAATAATCACCAAGAAAGGCGGACGGGACAACCACCCCCTCACTGTCCTACATGGCTGAGGGTGGGGACGTTGTCGATGCCCCCCCAGTACCAGTGGCCAACTACCCACCCCCTCAAACCCTCACTCTATGAGAGGATTGATCCACCGAACATAGGGATGTGAACGATGTGATTCGACTGCCGACCCTGTGATGCTGATAACGAGGGAATTCCAAACTCGGTTCAGACCAAAGGAAAAAAGTAAAACCATGCCGAATAACACCAGCCAACCTGAACAAGAAAGCAACGTAAACGATCCAAAAGCGCGAACCCACGCCCCCGGGAGAGGTTACATTAGACTGGCCTTTCCTGAGGGGACACGACGTCCGGCGATAAATAAGGGGATAGGGAGGTCAAGCCAGCTGCCCGCCCCCCCAAGAGAAGGCCCGCTAGACATGGAGGGGGGAGATGGATATCCTCGCGCTACGTCTAGGACGGCGAGAACAACAACAATATGTGTCCTGATGATTATGGCACTTTTGGCGGGGATCTCTCTGCAAAACAAAGACGAGTTTAAGCCTAAAGAAAATACGGGGAATACCTGGTTACCAGGTTTACGAAGGAGGCGGCCGCTGAGGAAGCACGGCATCTTCCGGGCGTTTTTAAGCCCGGAGGATCTATAAGGACGGAGGACAGCCTTGAACAGGCTCATCATTGTATGGAGCGGTGCACAGCCGCCACCTAGTACCAATTCTGTGGAAGATACATAGAGAGAGTCCATTCGACCGTGGTGCTCCGAAGGTGTAGTCTGCTACAAGTGTCAGGTTATGGCCACGTAGCTAAATTATTGCAGGAAGGACACAGCGTGTGGCTGTCTGTGCAGGAGCTCACCAGGCAAAGGACTGCCCTGCAAGAAAAACGACGGAAAGGACCAACGACAATTGAGGACGCGCCACCATCGTGAAGAGGTGCCGTCAGTGCAGAGCGGAGGTGGACGGCCTGGCACCCGTAAACTGCCCACAAACGCCACGAGCACCCCCCCACCGCCCCGACCGTAACCCATCGGACCGCGGCAAGGGCGATGCCCGCCCAGCCACCACACACCCACCCTGGCCGCGTGACGTCACCAACCCACAGGAATTCCCGCAACTGCCAGGGGGATTCCCCATCCAGGAAACAGTGCACAGGAGAAACCATTGGTGAAAAAGACATGGATACGGCCGAGAAATAAGAAGGCATCGGCAAGAGATTGCTGAAATGACAAAAATAGCTATCAGGCAAGAAAAAGGGAAAAAAATTGCTAATTGAAAAAAAAAATGATAATGGAGAACAAAAGGATCGTTGTAGAAGGGCAAATGTGCGTTCTGATGATGTAGTGAGTCAGTGATGTTGAAAAAATACGAAGAAGTCTCTGATATATTATACGCACGGACAAAAGTGAGGCCGTTGTAGGGGGACAGGAAAAATGTGCGCTCTTGATGATGGTTAGTGATGTTGAAAATACGAATGAGGTCTCTGATATTCTTATTTCGCACGTGCGTGCTGATGATGTTAGTGATGGTTAGTGATGCTGACATACGAATGAGGTCTCGGATATATTATTACGCACGGCGACCATCTGAAAGACAGTGACGACAGTGACCGTAAAAATGACGCTGACGAAGATGCGAAGGAAACGGCCGACTGTGGGACACACTCAGAAACTGCATCAGGTACGGATTATGGATATAGTATCAATACGCGGAAAGCGCGCAAACAGATAACTAAAGAAAGATACAACACAAATACGTAAGGCGAGTTACAAGAAATATGCAGACTAAGAGTTTCATCAAACAGAAAGAAATTTGACCAATCAGTTAAAACATAGGGTGTGATGGGGGACAAAGGGAAACAATTACTTTCGTTTCAGGAAATACGTGGTGTCAACCTAGAATTAATGACTGACTTTACTAATTCATAACAATATGTTGACGTTATCTGGTTACAAGAGGCCTTCACACAGTCACTTAAAATAAAAACCGCCCTAGGAATTAGAGGCTACCACTCTATTACGAACACAGAATGAAGGCCTATGACTTATGTCACTGACACCCACCGCCATAAGTTGGTGCCAGAAATCTAAGGACATTAATGTGCAGTTATCAGCATTTTACATATTCGACAACAGCCTATGGGTTTTTCTCTCTGTACAATGTTACGCAAGGTGTAGAAAGTTTCAGAATGATTCACTGCCCAACTTTCAGAATCAAGGCACAAAGCATGGGAGATTTAATGCTAGGACATTATACATTGAGATAAGTCAATGCAATGAAAATGCGAAGAGTTCCGACATTTTGTGAACAACAGATATATGGACATTAGATGAATACAGGGACAGCAAACTCACGTGGCGGGGGGCAGGCTAAGATTATGTAATAGGACGGATCTACATTATTGTGCATGGCAAAACGTCAGAAGCATGCTGGCAACAGAGCTAATCAGTGACATTTGAAATGTAACAAGATAGCTGTGATAATACTCAGTCACAAAAACAAATAGGGTCAAAATTTCTATCCCCCCTTACCTTGAGCATCACTTAAATCACGTATATATGACTGGTGACAATGATACACAGTAACCAAGTGTTATAAATTTTCCATGGACATGACAACAGTGGTCACTGATTAAAAACACTTGGGTCTGTCCAAGAAAACCTTCAAGAACAGCAACTCACAACGCTGCAAAAAACCTAAGTGGGTCGGTGACCTACATTATTAAGGGAACAAAAAGCGGTTTCAGGAGCTTATGATATCTAAAGCAGGGATAATACCCTGTGACAACTTATTGAATTCTTAAAGCTAACAAAAACCTACGGGAATTAAAAACTCATTTCAGAAATGAACCACTTGAAACAGTTCCTACAAAGCATTAAACAATAACACCTCAATGTCGGAGGTTTTGGAAAAAAAAAAATAATCGAATTCAGGCAAACCAACTAACCACCCCGCAGTTCCATAGTCCTCTTGCCACAAGCAGATATGCTCCTAGTCAATGGGGGGAGCGTCCAAATGAGCTCACTTCCACAAAAATATTCTAGGATCACCTTAGTCAATCTAAAAATTGCACGCAAATTTGCCATGAGATGGATGTTCTGATACTGACCCCTCAGACTTTGCTGAGATTCACTGAGTGGGAACTGAAACAATGCACTGATCAAAGGAAAAAAGCGTCCGCCCCAGGTGAGGAGGGAATTACCTATAGTGTTCCTCGCCGTAGAGGCTCAGGTACCTGGTAATCCCTTTTGCACCTATACAGGTAAAGTTTGTCACCAGGTATTCTGCCTATGGCTCCTGGCACACGCAGTCTAAAAGCATCCCTATACCGAAATTCCCACACTGATAAATACAGAACAATTTCATTAACCTAATGTGTATGCAAAGTTCTAGAAAGGATAAATTTGAACAGACTCAGGTAACAGTTTACAAGGTACTATTCTCTTCACAGACTGTACGGATTTCTTCGGGACGTTAGCACACAACATTGACTTTGCAGAGTACTTTTCACACTCTATCCAGGGAATGCACACGTTGTTCTTGACCTTAAGTCAGCTTTTGACATTGCAAAAAGAGAAGTTATCCTAGGAACAAATTAGTAAGCTTTGCATCCGGGGTACAATATTGAACTGGATTCGAATGTACTCTCGAACAGATCTGCAAGTGTCCTGTTCAGGGGAGTGAGAAGGTGGGGGAAAAAAAAGGTTCCACTTCACCAGTCTTTTGAACTTGGGACGCCACAGGGAGGAGTTTCTCAGCACTAGCTGTTCAATTGTCCTCATGCCACAAGCTTGTGGAGATATCCCACTTGGGGATGGTTGAATCCATTATTGCTATGCTGATGACATAGCTCAGAGCATCATCAGGCAAGTGAGGATGCAAATAATTCTCGACAGAATCACAGAAAGGCACATTGAGTGTGGATTAGTCCATTTCCGCTGAAGAAAAACAATGCTTAAAC
Organism: Penaeus monodon; assembly: GCF_015228065.2. Lineage (NCBI taxonomy): Eukaryota > Metazoa > Arthropoda > Malacostraca > Decapoda > Penaeidae > Penaeus > Penaeus monodon. The sequence continues at coordinate 37,442,778 of NC_051401.1, read as the reverse complement.
CCATGTATCATACCCCACCACTTTTCGCAAGGTGACCAGGGCTTGGCATTATGCCACAAGTATAAATATATCGGGGGGTCTGATGTAAATTATGCAGACATGTCCTCTCGCTTAAAGAAGAGACTCTGGAGAGATTGAACCTTTGAAAGTTCTGTCGGAAGAGAACAGGGCATCAATGTTAAAGCGCGCTAGAATGTTGTACTGGCTTTTATAAGGTCAGTTGTAGGACTACCTCACTGCCACTGTTGCAGGTAATGAATCAGAAAATAGGTAGTTTTGGAGGGTAGTGCCAAAATGAAAGCTATGAGGATTATCCTCGGCCGCCCCGAGAACCGCAAGGATAGTAAACATGAGATTAAGAATTTAAAAACTTACATCATTTCGATAGAAATAATATTTATTTCACCAATTTGGGGTCAAAGCTCTGAGGGAACCCTCGTATCTCTAGATTTCCAAAAACAACTGCAACATAAAATCACGCAAGTAGTGACGTGACAAATCACACACACGCGCGCCCTATGATAGAACAAAATCTCCATGAATATTATAAAACTCAATGTTCCAATTCGTAAAAAATACCAAGGTCGCTCCATTCCAACCAGGAAAAAATTCAACATTGATCGTGCACCTTACATGTCTACCACAAAAAACAGGGTGCATAACTGTGTGTTGAACAAAACAAATTGGCGCTCGCAACGGTAACGGAACACACAGAATCTATGGGTGAGGATGCATATGAAGTTAGCGGCCGACGGACCGTACAGTCTGGATACAAAGCTGGTTGTGTTGCGTGTATCAAAATGGACTTACTACAACATCAAGTTAATATGAGAATACAAAACTGGGCCAGCACTACACAAACGGAGCTGGCATGTATTACTACCTCGCAACAATTCTTACTGTCTCGGGGCTCTGGAGTAGTTTCTGTGACTCTCAAAGTGCTCTTCGGACGCTAAATGCTTTCAAAGCAGGTGGCGATGGAAAGAAATTGGAGTTGCATTAAGCGTAACGTTAACCTATGCAACAGAGCCGTAATTTCAACATCAGTTTGTATGGATACCATCTCATGTTGATACGAAAGCACGGACCACGTAGACAAAGAGAGAGGCTGAAAAGAAGGCCTGCAGCAAGGATATTGTGAACATAGATCTTGGGCATTGCCTCTTGCTAGGGTTGCACATATATGAAAAGTTCTCATAAGAAGAATACTAGTAGATCTGATTAAACACTCAAAGGCTGAAAGCTGTACATAGGCACTACGATCAGTATAGGGATGCAGCCTTCATATGGGGCACCGAAGCAAACCAGGACATTGTGACGTGTTATTGCCAGAATACGTTTAGGTTACAGAATGTACTGGCCAACTGCACGGTGCAAGAAGTGCAGATGAATCTAGATGTCGACGGGTACGAAGAAACAAACGAACGCTTGAGCAATATATCTCGGAATGCTCATGTGATACATGCCTTTCAGAACCACCTAACATGACGGTATAAAAGAACTATGGAATATTCATTTCATCTGATACTTGGAAGATTATATCGTACTATACCCTAAATTACTATGTTGATAAACTCCCGTATGCAAATAACATGTTATTCAAACACAGTGGACAAAAAGCATATGTAAGAATAA
>NC_051401.1:37428643-37431143 GCF_015228065.2 Penaeus monodon | reverse complement strand
AGTATATATAGTATATATATGTATACATGATTATTATTATAATATATATTTTTAAAATTATATATATAATCTATATATATTATATATATCTATATATACTATATACTACTTCTTCTATCTATCTATCTTCTATCTATCTATCTTATATATTTACTAATATATATATATATATATATTATAAATTATATATATATAATATATATATAATATATGTATGTTGCGGTGTGTGTGTGTGTTTTTGGGGGTAGGTATTTTTATGATACATACAAATAAATATATATAATATAATATTATATAAATATATATATATATATATATATATAATAAATATTGTGTATATATACTATTCCCCAGTGTGTTGTTTTTTGGGTGGTTTTGGTGTATTTTTTGTATATATGTATGTATTTTATGTATATTTTAATTAAAAACACACCGGGACACCACACACGCACACACACCACACACAACACAAACACACACACCACACGCACAACCACACACACCACACACACAAAAAACCCACACGCGCACACACCCACACACACACCACCACACCCCAAAACCCACCATCCCACACACACACACACCAACACACATATGTAACCACACACACACCGCCACACACACTCACACACACACAACACACCACACACACACCACCCACACACACACACATATAATATATAATTATAATTATATTTATATATTATATATATATATTTAAAATTTAGGGGAGGAGAGGAGGGAGGGGGAGAGAGGGGGGGAAAAAAGGGGAGAGAGAGAGAGAGAGAGAGAGAGAGAGGAGAGAAGGGGGAAGAGAGAGAGAGAGGAGAGAGGAGAGAGAAGGAGAGAGGAGAGAGAAAGGGAGAAAAAAAAGGGGGAAAAGGGGGAAAAAAAGAAAGGGGAAAAGGGGAAAAAAAAGAGAGGGAGAAGAGAGGGGGCGCGAAAGGGAGAGAGAGAGGGGGGTGGAAGAGAAGGAGAGGGGAGAGAAAAGGAGAAGAGAGGGAGGAGAGAGAAAGAGAGAGAGAAATTACAGAGACAAAAAAAAGCTTGCAATGGACAGACTGAAGATGGGGAATCATTTATTAAAATCCAACACTTTGTTTGAACAACAACAAAATACTCTATAAATTGTGAATGTCCTGTACTTTATCTAATACAGGGGAAAGTTTTTTTTTTAGGAAATTTGTCCCGTTCAACAAGTTTTCTCCGATCTTCTGTTGTTAAACTTCTGTTTCAATATTTATTTTTCCTGTATGACAATCAAAACATCTGACATCTGCGCTGCGGCTGCGAAGACTTTGTTCCGATAAGCACTGGGTCAACAGCCACATTGTAAGGAGAGTTTTCCCAAATCGTTTCGGACGCGGCGAGGACGCTGGGACCCCACTGAGCGAAGAGCGGGTTTCGGCGAGCGTTCCCTTCCGGATCATTGTGTTGACAGGGATAGAAAGAATGAATTGAGCAATTTCCGTATGGGATTTCTTCCTGTTTGACCAACAGCCCGGCGAGGTGGACACGAATATTGACTCAGACCGATATTTTGGCTGTGATTTGTCGGCGAAGAAGAGGGAGAAGACGAGGACGAGGAACAAGAAAGAGAAGGCGGAGTCCGACTTTCACTTGGATTTTAATGACAGCTTCGTTGTGGCGTATTTCTGGGCGAGAGGCGAGGCTGGACGCAACATCGTGGACGAGCACACGTCGGGTGGGGTAATTCGCTGTGCCTACCTCTCTCTTCTCTTACCCAGACACGCACTCACACGCTGTATCTTTTTATATATTCATCTCATTCTTTTCTCTCTCTCACTTGCTCTCTTTCTTCTCTCTCTCTCACTCTCTCTCTCTCTTTCTATATATATATATATATAATATATATATATATATATATATATATATATACAAACACATGTAATACATATATGTAATATATATATAAAATATATATATATATATATATATATATATATATATACACACACACATATGTAATACATATATGGATATATATATATTATATATGTATATATATATACATATATATATATAAAATATTATATATATATATATATATATGTCCACATACACACACACGCATACACAAACATACATATATGCACATATCCAAGGAACAACAAAGAAACAAATACCTGCTAATGATTTCGGGCCGTGTCGGGAAGGAGGAGGAGGAGGAGGAGGAGGGGTGGCGGCAGGGTGGGCGGACGTGTTGCGACGGCCCGACAAACAAACGGTGGGCGGGATGCAGTAACTCCATCACCAGCGACATTCGACTTGGTCTGCGAGGCCGGCTCAGACACCCACTCCATATTTCAATGTGCAACGCGTGTACATTGCCGCGTTAACTTGCAATGAATAATCATCAGTTTCTCTCTATGCGAGTGAAATTTACGCTCCAGTCCGTGCATAATTACTTATTGATGTGCAGAAACGGGGGAGTAAACAGTTGGGAGAGGGGGATGTGCAGATGTGCAGAGGGTCG
>NC_051401.1:37402846-37420346 GCF_015228065.2 Penaeus monodon | reverse complement strand
TCGATGGAATGACACGTGGATAGTGCTCTGCAGTGGACGCCAGAGTTGTGTTCATACGAAAAAAGCAATTTGAAATTCAAGATAATGAATCTCTCAAAATGTCTAGAAAAAAGTTTATTGGTATTCTTTTTTCTCCTGATGACTATTTAACTTCACTTGTCCATCTGTTGTACAGAAAAACATGCATACTTAGAAAAAAACCTTTCACCAGCTTTAAATATCTACTGATACACTTCTAATAAATAAACGCCTTTGATAATTTAGCGCACTTATTTTATTTTCACTTAAGAGGAAAAATATCATTCACTCTTCTTTGTAAGAAGAAACTCATATTCCAGGATTTACCGTGTTCCTTCCTCCTGTGATGCCTCTGTGTCTTGAGAGAAAAATGGCCTTTTGACGGCTTTAAGTACTTAATTACGTGCTATAGTTAGATGTTGAACAATGGGTACTGAAATATCAGGGCATTTATTCCACTTCATGTATTCAATTCTTTATCAACTGAATGAAAGTTATATACATACATGCATACATATATACATTCATACATGCTTCCATACATACATTTTTTTTTCAAGTGCCCTTTCCTACAACGACGTTGGCGATCATGGATTTCCATGATTTTCTTGTCAGTTTAGAGCGGTGGTTTGCCGTTGCCTTCCGCCCGGTGTTTTTATCGAGTCACCATCTCTATTTACCCGGTTCTGGGACCGGCACTGAGGTGGGCTGGCTTGCCCACCCAGCGGCTAGGTAGGCAATCGAGGTGAAGTTCCTTGCTCAAGGGAACAACGCGCCGGCCGGTGACTCGAACCCTCGAACTCGGATTGCCGTCGTGACAGTCTTGATTCCGATGCTCTAACCACTCGGTCACCGTGGCCTAATACATACATATATATCCATAATATATATATATATATATATATATATATATATATATATATATATATATATATATATACATATATATATATATATATATATATATATATATATATACATATATATATACATATATATATATGTGTGTGTGTGTGTGTGTGTGTGTGTGTGTGTGTGTGTGTGTGTGTGTGTGTGTGTGTGTGTGTGTGTGTGTGTGTGTGTGTGTGTGTGTGCGTGTCTGTGTGTGTGTGTGTGAGTACGTATTTACAGTATGTATATATATTAATATATACATTTGTATAAATATGTATAGATAGATAGATAGATAGATAGATAGATAGATAGATAGATAGGTAGATAGGTAGATACAGATATATATACAGGCGTACTGAAGTCAGATATAGATATAGATATAGATATAGACGTAGATAGATGGACAGACCTGAGATAGGTAAATACATAGGTATATAGATAGTCAGTCACAGAGGGAAAAAAAAAATATATATATATACATACATAATATATATATATACATATATATATATATATATATATATATATATATATATATATATATATATAAAATATATATATATATATATATATATAGAGAGAGAGAGAGAGAGAGAGAGAGACCGATAGAGAAACGTTTCTGAAGAATTATATATAGAGAAGAAGAAAATATAGTGAAAAAAAGAAAGAAGAAGAAGAAGAAAGACAGGTAGTGAGGGAAGAAGAAAAAGAAGGAGGAGGAGGAGGGGGAGGAGGGGGAGGAAGAAGAGAGAGTGCGAGAACTTCTTTTTTAGGAGAGAGAGAGAGAGAGAGAGAGAGAGAGAGAGAGAGAGAGAGAGAGAGAGAGAGAGAGAGAGAGAGAGAGAGAGAGAGAGAGAGAGAGAAAAGAAAAAAAAAATATTGAGAAAGAAGAAGAAATAGATAGCAAGATAGAGAAGAAGAGGAAAAAAGAGATAGCGAAATAGGGAAAAAGACAATAATAAGAAGAACAAGATGAATAAGATATATAATAAGAGAAAGCGAATGATGATAATAATAAAAGAATAGTGAACGAAGAAAATAAACGGAGGAAATGGCGAGAAAGGAGAAAAAGAGAGAGATAACCAAAGAGAAGAAGAAGAGATAACGAGAGATAATAACAATAAGAGTGGGATAATGCAACAGAGCGATGAGATGAAGAAGGAAATAATGAGAGAGAGTAGAAGAAAAGGAAGATAGTAAGAGAGAAAAGAAGAGAGGTAGCAAGAAAGAGAGAAGAAAAAGGAGTAGTAAAAGCGAAAAGAGGAGAGAGGCAGCAAGAGAGAGAGAAGAAAAAGGAGATAGTCAAAGCGAAAAGAGGAGAGAGGCAGCAAGAGAGAGAAGAAAAAGGAGATAGTCAAAGCGAAAAGAGGAGAGAGGCAGCAAGAGAGAGAAGAAAAAGGAGATAGTCAAAGCGAAAAGAGGAGAGAGGCAGCAAGAGAGAGAAGAAAAAGGAGATAGTCAAAGCGAAAAGAGGAGAGAGGCAGCAAGAGAGAGAGAAGAAAAAGGAGATAGTCAAAGCGAAAAGAGGAGAGAGGCAGCAAGAGAGAGAGAAGAAAAAGGAGATAGTCAAAGCGAAAAGAGGAGAGAGGCAGCAAGAGAGAGAAGAAAAAGGAGATAGTCAAAGCGAAAAGAGGAGAGAGGCAGCAAGAGAGAGAGAAGAAAAAGGAGATAGTCAAAGCGAAAAGAGGAGAGAGGCAGCAAGAGAGAGAAGAAAAAGGAGATAGTCAAAGCGAAAAGAGGAGAGAGGCAGCAAGAGAGAGAGAAGAAAAAGGAGATAGTCAAAGCGAAAAGAGGAGAGAGGCAGCAAGAGAGAAAGAAAAAGGAGTAGTAAAAGCGAAAAGAGGAGAGAGGCAGCAAGAGAGAGAAGAAAAAGGAGATAGTCAAAGCGAAAAGAGGAGAGAGGCAGCAAGAGAGAGAAGAAAAAGGAGATAGTCAAAGCGAAAAGAGGAGAGAGGCAGCAAGAGAGAGAAGAAAAAGGAGATAGTCAAAGCGAAAAGAGGAGAGAGGCAGCAAGAGAGAGAACCACTGAAGCGTCTGACCGTCCGCGAGCCAAGGCGAAGCTCAAAGACAATTTTTTTTGCGTAAGATGCGTTTAATCCCCGCAAAGGATGAAGCATAAATAAATAAATCCGGCTTTTGTTCAGGAGAACGGCTTCTATAAGAGGAAAGGGGGGGGGGCAGAGGAGGGGAGGGGGGTCGAGGGGGGTGAGAGCTGCAGAAGGGAGGGGGGGGTCATGTCAGGGAGGGGGGGTTAGATCAGGGAGGGGGGGGGGTCAGATCAGGGAGGGTGTGGGTTCTAAAGACAGAGCGACGTGGAAAGGACTCGAACAACAGACAAGATGGGATCCTTAGATGGAAATAAGTGATTGCATGCGTACTGTTTCTATCCATATAGACAGATAAAATGACAGATAGATATCCAGGAATTCTATCTTGAAAACTTGATTAAAGAAAAAACCCGCATCTGGAATAATTTGGATTATTTGATGATAATTTCAACGAAAAGCGTGAAATTTCTCGCTCGTTACTTCCTTTAGGTATGTTATCGTTCACGAGCGTCACTTAGGCCTATGGGTCCCTGCTTCCCTAGGCCTATGGGTCGTATATTGGGCCGAGTGTTTATATGATAGCGCTATTCAGGTAAGGACCTTTGACGAGAAAATCCTTTATATATCGGCCTTGTTTCAATAACGTAGTTTGGCAGTAATGAGCTTGTGCTTACGAGTGGGGCTGGAAAGGGGGGGGGGGGGCGTTGATGGGCGTGAAGATCCTCAGCTGTTGTTTGGGCTGTGTGGGTGTCGGTGCGAGCGCTTGCATGTCTCGGGCACGTCTGTAAAGTGGCGTAGAGTCCGACGTCTGGGCTCTCTCTGGCGAGTGTTGCTTGCACTTGCACGGATTTGAGTGCCGATTTCTCTTTTGAGAGCCAGGCAGCTTTCGTTGTTTCAGTGAAACAAGAAAGAATTTAGGGAAACCTTTAGACAACTTTCTTTACAGCAGTTTCTGCTATAAACCGTAAACAACGTTTGGCCGTGACCTAGCATGGATGCAAGATCAGTTCCCTGATTTTTCTTTGGGAAATCTCAGATAAACTCGTTTTCTTCCCCGTCCTTCTCCTTTCCACCTACTTCCTCTTTCCCCGCTCCCCCTCCTCCTTTTCCCTCGCCTCCTACCTCTTTCCTCTCGCCCCCTCTCCCATGCCCCCCTCCCTGCCCTTTCTCCCCCCCCCCGGCCAAGGCACCTCTGTTCACTTAGCACAAAGTAAGAGCCGATAGTTAGTCGATTGGCGGATCACTTCGCGGGGCTAATGGCCTCGTTGGTGCCTAACTAGACGTTTCGGGCTGACACCAGTTCTCGCGCTCGGCTGCTCCCCGCGCTCTGCTGTCTGCCGCGGCTCCTGTGCTGCGGTTGCTGATGTGGCTGATGAAGATGTGCTGATGTGGTTGCTTGTTGCCTTACTGTTTCGCGCTTGTTATTCTGTGCGACTGTTGCACTGTTATGGTTGCTGCGTTGTATCTGCGTCTTGTGCTGCTGCTGTTCTGTATTTTTTCTGTTGTGTATGCTGTACTATTGCTGCGCTGTCGGCAATGTATATTTTGATTCCGAGTTTGTGGTTGCTGTGTGTGACATTTGAATTGCAAATTCAGTCTAATGTTAACCGATATGTTACTGCTACGGCATTCTGGTATGTTATATGTCAGCGAGACTGTTGTGCAGACGATGTAAGTAAGAATCAATATTTCAGCTTCCTGCTTTCAATATTACTGTATTGTAAGTATGTCTTTGCGGCGTAGGTACAACGCGTGAGAATTCTTTTAGTGCGGTTGACTGATGAACGCTGGTATTTAATTTAGGATGAATGGAGTCCTGTGTATAACAAGATGGGCTATACTCTATCGTGTGTATGATGAATAAATTCCATTATTATTTCTGAAGGGGATGGTGGGGGTTTTAAGAATGTATTAGTGTGGCGTGCTTGTGTGAATTTATTTGTCCAATTAAACTCCTGTTGTTGCTGTTGGTATCATTGATAATATTTATATTATTGGCAATACCACTGATGTAATTCATTATAATTGTATGAGCTTTCAGGCAAGATCTTGAATGCAGTATTAATATCACCGTTTGTAAGATCATAATAATAATTATTATTATCATCATCACCCATAATATTATTATTATCATTATTATTATTATTATGATGATGATGATGATGATGATGATGATGATGATGATGATGATGATGATGATGATGATGATGATGATGATGATGATGATGATGATTATTATTTTCATTATCATTGTCATTAATATCATTATCGTTATCATCATTATTATTGCTGTTACTATTGTTATTATTTCATTAGTATTATCATTATTATCATTATTATTGTTTTTGTTATGTTATCCTTTTCATTATTATTATCAATACTGAAAGGGAGAACTACTTTTATATAGATTCCTTGTCCTCATGTACAGGGAAAACAATCACACGTGAGTTTAGAAATATAAATTCAGTTCATTTAATGCATTACGTTTTTCTCTCAGACTTGTCATAAAAATTGTTGGAAAAGTAATTTACAAGATCAAACCAAGCACGAGTAGAGAATCCTGTAATTATGATTCTTATCCCAATCAGTGCCAATAACAGTAATAATAGTAATAATGGTAATGATAATCATGATAATAATGATGACAAGAATGATAATGATAATGATGATAAAAGTAATAATGATACTGATACTACCACTAATAATGATAATGATAGTGACAGTAATAATGTTAATAATGACAATAACACTAATGAAAGTAATAATAATAATGACAGTGGTTTGAATGATGGTCCTGATGATAATAAGGATAATAGAGATTATGATGTTAATAATAATAATGATGATAATGATAATGATGATAATGCTAATGATATGATAATAATGTGAGATGATAATATTATTAACATTCTTATTATCATGTAAGCATCATTATTACTACTATTACTATTATTCTTAGAATGATAAGGATAGCGATGATAATGATGTTAATGATAATGATGTTTATATCTTTAATGATAATAACGATGATAATGATAATGATAATGGTAATAATAATGATAATAGCGATGGTAATGATAATGATAATAGTAATGATAAGAATGATAATGATAATAGTTGTAGTAGTATTAATGATAATGATAATAGTAGTAGTAGTATTAATGATAATGATAATAGTAGCAGTAGTATTAATGATAATGATGAGAAGAATAAAAAAATATAATTGTTATCATTATTACTATTATCATTATTATTACCAATATATCTTAGTAATTTGTAATGGTCACTGCTGTGATAAGAATGATTATAATCATCATATCATTTCATTCCATTTCGCATTTTGCTTAATAGAATATTTCACTGCTAGTTTGTCTTTTGTTACTAAAACTGTGTTTCATTAAGGCAACCTTAGGCTACTATACTTGGGGCTGACTTCGGAAATCAAGGCTGTTGGCAGATTTTACACACACAAAAATATTTACTTGAGAATTTGCAAAAAAATCTCGTTGAAGGGAGCCTGATGCTTGACAGCACTTCCCTTGCTTCCTAAAGACAGCAGGAGGCATGATAAAAAAACCTAGAAGTAATAAGTAAGAAAGATGAAAATGATGATAATGTCAGTCATGTAGATTATGAGGATAAATATAACCTCCATGAACGTGACGAGAAATATAAACTTGCGTCACAGGAAACTCCTCTTTTCCCGTGTTTTTCTGACGTGATATAATGTTCCTGTGGCTCATCTTCTCTCTTCTCTTTACCAAGCATCGGAATCCCCTCTCCCTCCCCTCACCAAGCATCCAGATTCTCCATTCCCCTCGCCAAGCATCATGAACCCCTCCCCCTCCCCTTGGCTAAGTCTCGGATACCTCTACGGGAGCCCCCCCCCCTCCACCTCTTACCAAGCCTCAGACCCCCCTCCCCCTCTCGCCAAACCTCTATCCCCCTCGTCCCATCGCCCCCCCCCCCGTTCCCTCGCCATGCCTCCCCCCTCCCCCGCCGTTACAGCCGGTCGAGGAGGCACCTACGCCGCTGACGAGCGCCATGTCGGGCTCCGAAGCTTCGATTATGATCTCGCCTGTTTAATGTCCGGGCTGGACGACCCCGCGCGACTCGCTCCCGCCTTTATGCCGCTGCCGACGATACATTCCCGCCGCGCAGGACGAGCCGGCCTGTCGTTTTGACCTCCGTAAAAATGTTTAGGTCTTGAGACGGTCTTATTCCTTGCCCCCCCCCCTCCCCCCGCCGCTCTCCTCCGCAGGGGGTCGAATAAAAAGGGAACGAACGGCGAGAAACCTGAGCAGAAGACCCCCGAAGGAAGACCGAAAGACCGCGGACCGAAAAAAGCTGGCGAAGATGATGACGATGACCGAGGACTCTCATGTCTCCTCTTCCTCCTTCCCTCTGTCTCCCTTCTCCTGCCTTGCCTCCTCTTCCCCCTTCTCTTTTCTCCTCTCCCACCGCTGTCAGACCTTCTCTTCGCCTCTTCTCCCTGCCCCTCTTCCTCTCATTCCCTCCATCTTATCCATCCTCCCCCTGCAGTATCTTATCCTTCCCCTTCCCTTCTTCCGCCCCCCCCCCTCCCTCTGCCATACCTCCTCCTTCCCTTCCCCGTTTTCTCCCCTTCCCTCTATACGTCCTCTCCCCCTTCTCCTCCTCCCCTCCCCTCCATACCTCCCCCTTCCCCTCTTCCTCCCCTCTTCTGCCATACCTCATCCTCCTCTTTCCCCTCTTCCTTTCCTCCTCTTCCCTCTTCTTCCTCTCTTTCACCTCCCCCCGCTCTCCCTAGCACCCGACGTGACACAGAAATGAAAAAATATCTGAGCCTCGCGTCGCCGCCCACGCCCGCTCGGAAGGCGCGACCTGCGAGCGCGGGCGGGATTCTTGCCTTGATCTCCAGCAGGAAAGCTTTCACGCCCACATTCCTCCCGTCTCGCCCCGCCCGCGACGCTGCTCCGGCCTTGCTTATTGCCCTTCTGCTCGCGCGCGTGTAAGTGCGCGCTCCGTGTCTGCCGCGTTTATCCTAGCCTTTGCCATTTTATTTTGATTTTTTTTTTCTTATTTGTATACTAAGAGATGTGCATATCTTTTTAACTACACACGCACGTGCGCGCGCGTGGATACACACACATATGTATACACACACACAAACATAACCTCTCGCCTCGGATAGTCGCGTAACTAATAAATGTCCACAAACTGATGGTCCAACTACTTCAGTGCTGTGTACTTTCCTTGAAGAAAAATGGTATTAGTAATATAATAATGATAGTGATAATGATAATGATAATGATAATGATAATTATAATAATAATAATCATATTATTAATAATAGTAACGGTAATAATAATAATAAGCCCTAGAACAAGAAGAAGAACAACAATAATAATAATAACAATAATGTTAACAACGGTAACGATAATGATAATAATGATAATAATAGAGCTACAATAGGATTCTCATAGATATGTAATATGATGCATGTGTCATTTTTAATAACTATGTTGTAAATTATTTTACACCAAAATTATTTAATTTGAAATCCGCAGTCACATAGAATATATTTCAGGCATAAGATGTCTATCAAAAAGAAGAAACATTAATCACATGGAAACTGACGGACGGACGGAATACAAGCAAAATTATGATTTTATGTATACAAATACACACATATATACACATACATATATAAGTTCGCACACATGCACATACACACATACATGTATACACACACACACAGACACAGACACACACACGTATGCACACGCTCACACACTTATATGTGTGTGTGTGTTTGTGTGTGTATTTGAATGGATGGTAGACGTCACGTAGAAATTAAGACGTCGCAAGGCAGTGCGTCCGAAGGAGCCTGAAGGATAAGATATTAAGTTTTCTCTCCCCGAACTTACGGATTCTCTCCCCGAGTTTATATCGCTCTCTCTCCACTCCCCTCGCCCCTCGCCTTACCACTCCCCCCCTCCTCCTCCTCCCCCTTCCCCTCCATTGAAAGCCCTGGGCCCAGTCAGTCGGGATTCACACACGCACACACATCCTGATTTCGATCTTCCTAAGCCACGCATCCTAAATCCCTCCTCTTGTCGATGCCTCACTCCGAAATTCCCCTCCGGATCCTCTCTTCCTCTCGTCTCTTTTCTCTCTCCTTCCCTTCACCCTCTCTTTCCCTCCCTCCTTCCCCCCGCCTCGCCTCTCCGTCCCTCAAACAGCCTACGCTTCACTTGGGCAGATAAGATAAGCAGATCGCCCCCCCCCCCCGCTGTCTGAGCGCCTCCCCCACTCCTTTTCCTTCTCCTTGCCCTCCTCTTTTCTTTTTGTTCTTATTCGCCCTCTTCCTTGTTTTCGTTCCTTTTTTTCTTGTCCTTGTTCTTCCCATGTTTCTTATCATTATCGCCAGGAAAAAGGCCATTATTTTTCTTGCCTTTTGTTCCCTTCTCCCTTCTACTCTCTCCTTCTCTTTCCACCCTTCTCCTCCCTCCCCTCAAGCACATTTCTCCGCCTCACCCTGCGAACGTTTTATTCCTTTCCTATCTTTATCCCACTTCTCTCCCTTTTCCCCGTCTCCTCTCACGCCTCTTCATTCTCGCTTCCCTCTCCCTCCCTCCGTTCCACCTCTCCTTCCACTTCATCCACTCCTTACCAACTATTCTTTCCTCCGTCCCTCTCCTTCCTTCGTCCCTCCCCTTCCTCCCCTCCTCTCATAACTCCTCTTCCTTCCCTTCCTCCACTTCACCCATCCCTCTCCTTCCTCCTCTTCCTTCCCTCCCTCCCCTCCTCCCATAGCCCCTCTTCCTCCCGCCCTCCCCTTCCATCTCTTCTTCCTCTTCCTCCGTCCCCCCCAACCCCCTTCCTCCCACCCTCCCCCTTTCATCTTTACCCCATATTGCTCGTCCTCAAGACTGGCTTTATGGGATGCTCAAAGTTTGGCTCGAGCAGGTCGTGAGGCGGCAGTCCAGGCGTGTTTACATTTTATTGACGAGTTCTATGGGGGTCTTCCGGGGGTCGGGCGGGCGGGGGGGGGGGTAGAGGCGTAGGAGGCGGGTTGGGGAGTAGGGAGGGAGGGTGGAGGGTAGGGAGGGAGGCTAGAGGGAGGAAGGAAGGAAGGAGGGAGGAAGAGAGAGTGAGGGCGAGGAGGGTGGAATGGAGGGAAGGAGGAAAGGAAGGAGGAGGAGAGGGTAAGAGGAGGGAGGAAAGGAGCGTAGAGAGAGAGAGGGAGTGGGAATGGGACGAAGGGATGTCCCTCTGTCTCTCTGTCTGTCTCTTTATACATACATATAATATAATTTATATATATATATATATATATATATATATATATATATATATATATATATATATATATGCATGCATATATATATATATATATATATATATATATATATATATATAATATATATATATATATATATATATACATATACGTAGCGCCAGGGTCAGCCTGACATTCTTTCGCCCAGGCAGAACAGACTCAATAATGCCAAAGTCGACATCGACTGATGGTGGCCGTCGATATATACGATGTTCTACTTGCCGGATAACTTTATAATCAATGATGTGAAAACTATCAATGAATTAATTTGCCTAAGAGAAACTATCACTAACAACTATGACCATTCAAAAAAATAAGAAGGAGAATTGCCATTGCAAGAAATGCTGTTGTCTCATTAACGAACATCTGGAAAGACAAATCTATCTCATTAAAAACGAAAAAGAAGACTTCTTCAGTCAATGGAGTCTCCCATTAGCACTTACGGATCAGAATATTGAGTAATGAAGAAGAGCGATAGAAAAAGACTGGAAACTTTTGCAGTCTGGTGCTATAGACGTTTATTTCATGTTAGCTGGATCGATCACAGGGCAAGTGGTTAGGTAAAAAAAAAATACGGCAGCATCATGAAAAATTTTTAAAAACCCCACGTGAATTTTGAAGTATGTTGGTCACGAGGCAAGAAGTGATAGTTTGGGTAAAGATTTAACGATGGGCGTGGTTTATGGTAAAAGAGAGAGAAATAGACCCAAGACTCGATACTTAGATACTATCAAATTATTGACGAGAATGAGCATGATTTCATTAGTTTGAAAGGCGCAGGACCATTTTTTTTTGGGATTTTTTGGGGGACCACTGCTGTTTCACCCAAAATGTATTCCTTTCTATGATATATATATATTATATATCAAAAAAACGGTATCTCATGTTTGAGCAGCCGTGACCTTCCCCCACCTTTTCGCCACTAAACGTTTACGCTTTCTTTCCATTTATACCACGACAGCCCGAAAATATTTTTATGCGTCAGTTTGTTTTTCTTTTTTTTGCCTCTCCTCTGTTTCCTATCACCATCCCTGTCAAAAGTTTTTCTCAATATTTTTTACTTTCATTACATGCCAAAAAATTTTAATTTTCCTTTTGTTCAAAAAACCCAACAGTCGGTCTTAAAATTTTATTTTCTCAGCATTTAATTCTCTTCTTCTCTGTCCCTAATAGCAGTACTGTCGTAACCCAATTTCAAAATATTGATCTTTTTCTTGTTATCACTTCAACACCCAACCTCAGAACCTATGAGCAATTGGGGAAAAACTAATGAGTTCAAAAAACCCCTCAGTTTTGCCGAAGGAAATGCTTGGGTCTTTCCGATGTTAGGAGAGAAAAGTGGCGCTTTTGGCAATGGTAATTTTTCTCTTACTCCGGTGAATCACTATGTATTTATTTTTAAAAACAGCCCAAGATAAGTGAACTTTTTCACATTTTCCACAATCTTTCCCATGTTTGAAACTTCATCATTGTTCATTCCGGTTATTTTGAATTTTTCATGATCTTATTTTTTCTTGGCTTAAAAACAAGCCGCCTTTTCGCTTGCTTCTCTAAAATTTTATCTAGTAGTTGTTGTAGTTCAATGATACTGTGGCAATAAAAACTATTCAGAGTACTCAGATTTGAATTTTTTTCCTCCAACACCACAGTTCCTTCAAAATTCTAAAAGCACCTCTAAATTTTAGAATATATATTAAGAGGGGCGGAGAAAGAAGAACCCCTGTCGTCTCCTTGTTTGATTTCAAAACCATTCTTTTAAACCCCATAAGTGGTTTTTACAGTGCTTGTTGTTGGTATACAAGGCTTTTATTATTGGGAGATGTTTTTTGGGAAAAACTTCATATCTACATGTTATTCCAAGGAATCGTGATCAACAGTATCAAAGCTTTCACATAATCATGAAACAAGGTATAGGTCTTTTTGATTTTTCTTGTTTTTCTTAGATCAATTTTAAATTTAGAATCGGGTTTCGGGTACCTTTTCAGGGCAAAAACCCGCTTGTTCTTTCTGCAATTCCTCTCTTAAACTTAATTCTTTCTTTAGCAAAAATTTTTAACAAAATTTTGCTGCGTGATTATTAAGGCAATTTTTCCTTTTATGTTGCATTGGAGGGGCTTCACCTTTTTAGGATGGGAGTAAAGATTTTTTTACCCAGTTTCTGGCCATTTTCTTTCTTTCCCAAATTTTTTTTTGTACAGAGTTTGTAAAAAAGTTTTTAAACATTTCCCCGCCAGCATTTTTTAATTAGTTCTGCTGTTATTTCATCTTTTCCCGGGGCTCTTTTTATTCTTTACTTTTTTATGGTTTTAAAACTCCCAGAAATGGGGTGGTTCGTCCTCGCTGTATGAGCAAATTTAAATTTTTGTTGTTAATTTTATTTTTTTTGTATAATTTGGAACAAATTTTTTCCTTTCTATCTTTGATTTTTTTTCATCACATAAAAACAATCATCTTCATTTTTTGATATTCCTTGGTTTAAATTTTTATGGATGTTTCGTACTCCTTGGTAGAGTTCTTTGTTGTCTTATTTAAAAAAGGTTTTTTCAATTCTCTGGAATGTTCATTTAAATATTTTCCTTTCTTGTCGCAATAATTTTTGAATTTTGTATTTTGTTTTTGAAAATTTATTTTTTTCAACGGTTTATGTCCCTTTTTTTTTTTAGGATCTTCTTGTTCAATTTCTTTTAGTTTTTTTAGATATCCAGGGGGAAATTTGTCTTTTTCTTTTTGGCGAAGTTTTTTTAAGCGGCTCAGCAGGATTCTTTTCCTTTTCCCCCAATCATTTTGGGGTTTTATCATTTCCCATTGATTGGATTTCAAATTTTTTTTACATATATATATTATATATAAATATATAATATTAAAAATTTGTTTTTTTTTCTTTTTTTTGATTTATCGGGCCGCCGAGGTTCCTCCTCGAGCCCAGGGCCCTCGCCCCCCTTCCCCGGGCTTCTCCTCCTTGGGGTCCCCCTCCTTGGGCTCCTCCTCCTAGTGCTCCTCCTCCCTGTGCTCCTCCTCCCTGTGCTCCTCTTCCCCGGGCTTCTCCTCCTTGGGCTCCTCCTCCTAGTGCTCCTCCCCCCTTGGCCCCCCCTCCCTGTGGGTCCCCCTCCTTGGGTCCTCCTCCCAGGCTCCACCCCCCGTGGTCCTCCTCCCCGTGCTCCTCCTCCCTTGTGTCCTTTTCCCTGTTCTCCTCCTCCCTTGCTCCCCCTCCTGGCTCCCCTCCCTGTGCTCCTTTCCTTGTGCTTTCCCCCCTTTGGGCCCTTCTCCTGTTCTCCCCCTCCCCCGTGCTCCTCCTCCCCTTTCTCCTCCTCCTTGGGCTCCTCTTCCCTGTGCTCCTCCTCCCCGTGCTTTCCTCCTCCCAGTGCTCCTCCCCCCTGTCCTCTTCCCCCCGGGGTTTCCCCCCTTGGGCTCCTCCCCTTGGCCCTCTTTCCCGTGTCCTCCTCCTGTGTCCTCCTCCTGTGCTCCTCCTCCCGGTCCTCTTCCCGGGGTTCTCCTCCTTGGGCTCTCCTCCCTGTGCTCCCCCTCCTTGGGGCCCCCCTTTCCTTGGGTCCTCCCCCAGGCTCCCCCTCCCTGTGCTCCTCTTCCCGGCCCTCCTCCTTTTGCTCCTCCTCCTTTTGGGGGGCCCCTTCCCTGTGCTCCTCCTCCCGTGCTCCTCCCCCCTGGCTCCTTCTCTTTTCTCCTCCCTGTGCCCTCCCCCCCGGCTCCCCCCTCCCTGTGTCCTCCTCCCTGTGCTCCTCTTCCCTGTGCTCCTCCTCCCTGTGCTCCTCTTCCCTGTGCCTCCTCCCACCCTGTGCTCCCCCTCCCCCTTTCTCCTCCCCTTTTGGGCTCCTCCTCCCGGGCCCCTCCTCTGTGCTCCCCTCCTTGGGGTCCCCTTTCCCGTGCTCCTCCCCGTGTCCTCCTCCCTGGCTCCTCCTCCCGTCTCCCCCTCCTGTGCTCCTCCCCCCTTGCTCCTCCTCCTTTGGGCTCTCCTCCTGTGCTCCTCCTCCCTGTGCTCCCCTCCTTGGGCTCCTCTTCCCTGTGCTCCTCCTCCCTGTGCTCCTCCTCCTTGTGCTCCTCCTCCTTGGGCTCCTCCTCCCTGTGCTCCTCTTCCCTGTGCTCCTCCTGTGCTCCCCCTCCCCATTTCCCTCCTCCTTGGGGTCCCCTCCCCTTTCCCTTTCCCTTGTCCCCCCCCTGGTCCCCCTCCCTGGGCTCTCCTCCTGTGCTCCCCCTCCCTGTGCTCCTCCTCCCTGTGCCCCTCCTCCCTGTGCTCCCCTTCCTGGCCCTCCCCCTTGGGCTCCTTTCCCTGTGTCCTCCTCCCGGCTCCTCCTCCCTGTGCTCCTCCTCCCCTGCTTCCTCCCCTGTGCTCCCCTCCCTGGGTTTTTCCTCCCTTTGGGGTCCTCCTCCCTGTGCTCCTACTCCCAGTGCTCCTCCTCCCTGTGCTCCTCCTCCCTGTGCTCCTCTTCCTGTGCTCCTCCTCCCAGTGCTCCTCCTCCCATTGCTCCTCCTCCCTGTGCTCCTCCTCCCCTGTCCCCTCCCTGTTCCCTCCTCCTGTGCCCTCCCCTGGCTCCTCCGCCCTGTGCTCCTCTTCCCCGTGCTTCTCCTCCTTGGGGTCCTTCTCCCTGTTTTCCCTCCCCCCGTGTCCCCCTCCCCTGCCCTCCTCCTTGGGCTCCTCTTCCCTGTGCTCTCCCCCTGGCTCCTCCCCCTGTGCTCCCCCTCCCGTCTCCTTTCCCGGGGTTCTCCTCCTTGGCTCCTCCTTTGGTCCTCCTCCTATGCTCCCCCTCCCTGTTCTCCTCCTCCCTGTGTCCTCCCCTTGGGCTCCTCCTTCCGTGCTCCCCCTCTTTTGGGGTCCCCCTCCTTGGGCTCCTCCTCCCTGTGCTCCTCCTCCTTGTGCTCCCCCCCCTGTGTCCCCTCCCCTTTCTCCTCTTCCCTTGCTCTCCCCCCTGTTCTCCTCCCCGTGCCCCACCCTGGGTCCTCTTCCCCGTGCCCCTCCTTGTCTCCCCTCCCCGGGGCCCCCCCCTTTCCCTCCCCCCTTTTGCTCTCTTCCCTGTGTCCTCCCCCCTTTTGGGTCCTCCTCCCTGTGTCCCCCCCCCTTGCTCCCCCTGGGCTCCCCTTCCCCGGCCCTCCTCCTTGTGCTTCCCCCCTGTGCCTCCTCCTTTTCTCCCCTTTTGTCTCCTCTCCCTTTGCTCCTCCCCCTTTTTCTCCTCCTCCCCGTGCCCTCCCCTGGGGTCCTCTTCCCTGTGTCCCTCACTTCCCCCCAGTGCCCCCCTCCCGTGCTCCTCCCCCATGCCCTCTCTTTGGGGTCCCTTCTTGGGCCCCCCCCCTGTGTCCTCCTCCTTGGGCTCCTCATCCCTGTGCTCCTCCTCCCTGTGCTCCTCCTCCTAGTGCTCCTCCTCCCTGTGTTCCTCCTCCTAGTGCTCCTCCTCCCTAGGCTCCTCCCCCCTGGGCCCCTCCTCCTCCCGCCTCGGTTCCGTCACCTCGAACGTCCGGGTTGAGTTGCAGCCGCTCCCCGGCGAGGAACGGCAGGCCGACATCGGGGTCCTTGTCGCCCTCTGGCGTTTCTTCGGGCACCACATTGAATACGCCATCGCGCCCCGCGGCCGAACGCCCCTGACGCACAAGTCTGTGACTATGTACTGAATGGAGACCGCGTAATTCACTCCTGATGCCAGGCACAGGACGACTCAGGGGCAGGCCGAGCTCCGTGGCCAGACTTAAGGAGCCGGTCATGAAGAACGCGCTGCCTGTGTCGACGCCCATCTCCACGTCCTTCTCCTCGACGTTGACTGAGATCCTCGTCATGAACCACTCGACGCCATCGTTGTACTCGCGGAATGTCAGTTTACTCCTGTCCAAGTCGATGATGCAGCAGTGGCGTTCAAGATCATTAAATCTCGTTCAAACGCAAAAGAGGCCCCGAACACATCTTCGTTGACCCTAACCTGAAGCCACAGACATCCCAGATCACAGGGGTCGGGGTCCGTTAATGGCTCCAAGTCGCTCTCGTCATAACCCAGGATCGCCAGCTGCTCTCTGCTGATGCTGCTCCACTAACACCCGGTGTCGACCGCGAAGCAGGTTGGGATTCCGTCCAACTTGATCATGCGTGAGGAATGTTCTTACCTTTGACTAGCGTATCCCGTTTCTGCGATGTCAGTTACACCTGTTTCTTCGGTGTTAGCCTTTTCTTTTCGTTCTGGAGATGTCGAAGGTTGCTTGAACCCCTTTCGTCTCCGTTGTCTCAGCCAAAAGATCTGCGAGGACCTCGGTCGCCGCTGAGCCTGTGGCAGGTGCGCTTCTCGGGCGGCGTCGGGGTCCCTTGAGGCTCATGGAGATCATCATATATATGCGTGTGTGTGTGCGCGCGCGTGTGAGTGTACACACACACACACACACACACACACACACACACACACACACACACACACACACACACACACACACACACACACACACACACATATATATATATATATATATATATATATATATATATATATATATATATATATATATATAGAGAGAGAGAGAGAGAGAGAGAGAGAGAGAGAGAAATATATGTGTGTGTGTCCAAGGCCCAGTCTCCAACCTGGGCGAAATGGGGAAAAGCTGTGCAGGGTTATCGGTTGAGTGGTAGACGTGGCAACGAGATCCAAGAGATAACGCGATAGGGGTAGGTTGGGAGGGTCGGAGCTAAAGTGTGGGAGCAGCAGATAAGTTGCGATAAAGAGGAGAGGAGACGACGTGAAAGGAAGGGTGCGGAGACGTAAGAGGGATTATATAAGTCGCGAGGGGGAAAAATCTCGAAGGAAATAATATGCGACTGGGAAGATGGCGCAGGAGAGAGGGAGAAGCGAGAGGTCAGGGAGGAGGGACGTCGGAGGGATAGAAAAGGAGGGGAGAGGAGGGAGGAAGAAGCGGGGATAGAAATAAACATAAATAATGTGGAGGGAATGAAAAATAAACAGATCGTAACAAATAATAGATAATATGAATATCGTCTTAAGCTAGACGGAGTATGACCCGACCATGTTGACCTCGAGGAAAGCTATTTTCATTACCCTTTTTTTGAACTCACTCGAGTGGTGAACGTAAAAGAAGACCTGTGCTTTGGGACGCGATTATTTGGACGATGTAATTATTCGAAATTGCGCCTGAAATGCCTGGAACACCTTGGAGAACCATCGGTAATGCAAGATCTATACATAAATGTCTTTGTCCATTTTAACCCGTATTGGGC
>NC_051401.1:37385659-37388159 GCF_015228065.2 Penaeus monodon | reverse complement strand
ACTAGATGAAGTGCTGTAAGGTGTCTCGTCTCTCCATCTAAACACTAATTATACCGAAGCGAGGCCGCATTCCTCTGCCCGAGTTTCATCTGAGCAAATTAACTTTCCATTTCAAATCTTTGCCTGAATGTTATTTACTCTACTCATTCAGAACTATTGTGAACTTTCAAAGATATGAGGTAATTAGAATAAAGGATCAAAAGTAGGTCAGATGGAAAAATGTATATATAAAGTATCTGCCTTAAAGCAAAGAAAAGATGGACTGAAGTTCTTTTTGTTGAAAAAAGTCACATTTGTAGAACCACGAAATAGTGTATGATAAGCAGAATTTATCATACAGTGCATTAAATATATTGTAAATATCCCATCTTATCATGACACTGATCATATACACGCATCTTCTTTTGCTTGACTGGTACAATAGGCCCGAGATCATTATCCTTATTTAGATGGTACCATATATCGCGCGGAGCCCATGTACATGTAAAGAAACTGCGGACTGATAACACTTTACCAGATGTATGGTCACTTCGCCACTCGCATGATGATAGCAAGGAGGCAGCGTGCGGCCCGGAAGGCTTTTGAATCACTCGCGACTGAACATAGAAAACGGTCCCACGAGTAAGTGAAATGTGGCGGGGATGTCCGTAGACTTATATTGTCGTTTTGATTTTCCGGTCAATACTCACCAATCTGTGATATGTCAGATAATGGATTCCTTTCATAGAAAAGCAATTTAGTATCTTGTGGGAGCTGATCTTTATACATTTTTGCCTAATTTGTGCTGTTTAGCTACATTAGTAACTGGTAGTATAAATAGGTTGTTTTTTCTGATGTTGCGTTTTTTCTCCATTTTCATCTTTTTCAAGAAACATTCTGCCGCACCCTACGCCTTCTTTCCTCTCGTGGACTCTTAAAAGTCTCTTTCAATTTTGTGTTTTTTTCCTTGTCTATTTTTTTCCCTACATTATTTTTTTTCGTCTTCAGGATTTTTGAAATACCCTTTTTATTATTTTTTTTTTTTTCATAATCTTATTTTTCTTGCTTCTTCTTCCCTCGCTTCTTAGCTGTTATCGTCATATTTTATCCTATTCTGTTCTTGTTTTTATGTTGTTAATTTTGTTATTGTTCTTCATCTCACGTTTTTATATTCTTGTACTTCTTTCTTCTGTTCCTCGATGGTTTTATTCTTATTTTTCATAGTCCTTCTTCCCCTGTTTCTTTTTTCTAATGTTTTCTTATTTTCTTTTTTCTCCCCTTCATCATTTCTTCCTCCTTTTCCTTGCTCTCCTTCTTATGCTGATGGTAATTATAACAATAATAATAATAACAACAAACATTATGACAATAATGCTATTTCATGATAATGATGCTAGGAAAATTGGTAACAATGATAATTATATCAATACAAATGGCATTAATGATGAAAATGATTATGTGCTAATGATAGTATCAGCAAAATTTAATGACAATAGCAATGCTAATGATAATGATAAGACAAAATATCTATGAAAAGAATAGTAATAGCAATAACGACAACAGTAAGAGAATAATATTAAAGATAGTGATACTGGTGATAATGCTATCATTGCTACAACTACCTCTACTATTGCAATTACAACTGCTACTACTCCTATTAAATATACTACTACTGCTGTTTCTGCTACTGCTACAATTGCTACTTATTATATTACTACTAGCACTACTGCTGCTAATCGTACTACTGTCAACATCGCTATTTCTAAAACTACTAAACTTTTACTACTGTTATTACTATTACTACAGCTACTACTACTACTTTTACTTTAACCACTACACCACTACTACTACTACTTATACTACTGCTACTGCTATTATTATTACTACTACTACCACCAATACTACTACTACTTCTACTACTACTACCACTGCTGCGGTTACTGCAACTACAACTATTGGTACTACTACTACTATTGCTACTACTACTACTATTACACTTACTTCTCCTGTTACTACTACTGCTATTACTACTGCTACTGCTGCTGCGACTACTACTTCTGCTACTGCTATTGTTACTACTGCTACTGTTACTACTACTACTACTACTACTACTACTACTATTACAATTACTTCTACTACTACTACTGCTACTACTATTACTACTATTAGCACTGGTGTTGCTACTCCTATTACTGCCATCACCGCCAGTATTACAACTTACTACAACTACTACACTTTTACTACCGTTATTGCTACAACTACAGCTACTATTACTAATCCTCCTCCTCCTCCTACTACTACTACTGCTACCGCTGCTGCTGCTGCTGCTGCTGCTACTACTACTACTAGTAGTAGTACTACTACTTCTGCTACTGTTACTACTACTACTGCTACTCCTACTCCTCCTCCTCCTCCTCCTCCTCCTACTACTACTACTACTGCTACTGGTGCTTTTACTGTTGTTATTGCTGCTACTACTACTACTACCGCTGCTGCTGCTGCTACTACTACTACTACTACT
>NC_051401.1:37375659-37378159 GCF_015228065.2 Penaeus monodon | reverse complement strand
AACAACAATAATATCAAAGAAAACAATAACAAAACCAACAAAAAGATAATAATAATGATGAAAATATAAAATGATGATGATTGCAAGTATAACTAAAATACTCCTACTACTAGTAATCCCAGTAAAGATAATAATAAGAAGGATAGCAAAATAATGATTTACTCGACATGGTTAATGATTACCATAATTGCAACCAGAATTTCCCTCTTATATTTATGATGACTAAGATTTCCTTTCTATTAACAGCCTAGGGCATGCTCTTGGGAAAAAGTCAAAAAGTTAAATAGGCCAGATGGAAGTGGAGCTACCTGGTTATATATACCTTGATTATAATGGTAATAATAATAGTAAAGATAATGATAGCAGTGATGATAATAGTGATAATAATAATGGTAATAATAATAGTAATGATGATAATGAATAAAAGGTATGAATGAGAATGAATAGCCGGTCAAATACATCTCTTTTATTGTGAAGTTATTCATTCTCATTCATACCTTTTATAAATTTGTCAACATGAATTCTGTTCAATGATAATGAAAATAATATCAATAATGTTGGAGATGATGACAATACTGGTAATGATAATAATTTGTAATAACAATGATAGTAATGATAATGATAATTATAATAATAATAGTGTTGATAATAGTAATAATAATAATGATGATACTGATGATGATGATGATGATGGTGATGATAATAATAATAATAAAAATGAAAAAAAAAATGATGATGATGATAATAATAGTAATGAAATTAATAGTAATAATAATAATAATAATAGTAATAACAATAATAATAATAACAACAACAACAATAACAATTATGATAATAATAATAACAATGATAATAATATAATGATAATAATAAAAGTAATAACAATAATAATGATAGTAATGACAGTAATAATGATAATAATGATGCTAGTAATAATGACAATAATAATAATGATGATGATAATGGCAATTATAATAACAACAGTAAAGCGTACAATGGTGATACTGATTATGATAATGAATTATTTTGATGTTGGATTTAGAATTGATGAAAACAACAAAAATAGTACCAAAGGCATTAGAAAGAACAAAAACCATAATACTTACAAAAACACTAATAATAAAAGAAAACAGTAATGATAAAAGAAATAGCATATGAATACCTCCAACGACGCCCTGGAGGCTCCACTTACAACAACAACAGCCTTAATAATACAAACAATAAGCATCAAATAACGAAGACAATAATAACCCAAACGCCAGAGATGATAACGCTAACAATCACAGTCATTTGTTCTCGCATCCAATCTGTCTTTCTGTCAACATTTCATTAACAATCTGTCTCGAATGCCTGTCACAGCGACCGGAACTCACTCTCTTCCTTTTAATCAAGCAAAGCGGTTACTGAATGAGATGGTGTTTGTTTGTTTGTTCACGGTCTGAGGCTGTTTAGCGTTCTGTTTGTGTTTTTTTTCTTACTGTGATATCTATGTATTTTTTTTTTACATTATCATTATTATTTTAATTGTGGTTTGTGTTTATGATCGTGGTTCTTATCATTATGATAATGATAGTAAAAATGATAACTATGATAAAAATAACAATGACGAAAATGAAAATGATAATGATAGTGATGATAATGATAAAAAGGGTAATGATCATGCTTATAACAACAACAACAACAATAATAATAATGATAATGGCAGTAATAACAGTGATATTTCTAATAATGATAATGATGATAAAAGTAACAGAGATACTAATGATGATAATAATATTGATAATAATGTTTATAAAAGTAATGACAATAATGAAACGATTGTAATAGGAGCATTAAAAATGGATAATAATAATAATAATAGTAATGACAATAATAATGATAACAATACTGCTACTACTACTACTACTACTAATGATAATAACAGCAATAACATATCAATAATTATACTACTACTACTACTACTACTACTACTACTACTACTAAAGATAATAATAATAATAACAAGAAAAAAAGAGATAACAAGAATGACAATAATGATGATAATAACAATAATTATAATAATAATAGTCATGATGACAATAGTGATAATACAAATGATAACACTGATAGTAATAATAATAATAATAATGATAATAATAACAATAACAATAATAATAATAATAATAATGATAATAATAATAATAATAATAATAATAACAATAATAACAATAATAATAATAATAACAATAAAAAAAAAAAAATATTGATAATGATAATAAGAATGACACTACTACTAATAACAATGGTAATAATAATAATAAATATGATCATAACAAATGCAATATTAACAATGATAATGATAGGAATGAAAATAATAATAATAATAATGATACTAATACTACCATTAGTACCACTACTACTACTTATTATCATTATTCACATTGTAACTAATAAACTAATAAAAATGATAATAATGATAATAATAATAATAATAACAGCAACAATAATAATAATAATAATA
>NC_051401.1:37360659-37363159 GCF_015228065.2 Penaeus monodon | reverse complement strand
TATGCGTGTATGTACATGTGCACACACACACACACACACACACACACACACACACACACACACACACACACACACACTCACACTCACACACTCACTCACACCCACCCACACATATATACATATGAATATATGTGTGTGTGTGTGCATTTCTTAAGTGTCTGCATACATATAGGGAAGAAAATCAGTTCGATCTAATATTCAAACTTGTGACAGACAGGTATTAATAGCGATTTGACAATAACATATATATATATATAGATAGATAGATAGATAGATAGATAGATAGATAGATAGATAGATAGATAGATAGATAGATAGAGAGAGAGAGAGAGAGAGAGAGAGAGAGAGAGAGAGAGAGAGAGAGAGAGAGAGAGAGAGGGAGGGAGAGAGAAAGAAATAGAGACAGAGACAGAGACAGAGAGACAACTATAAGACAAAGAGACGGTGAGAAAGCGAAAGAGAGAGAGAGAGAGAGAGAGAGAGAGAGAGAGAGATAGATAGAGAGAGAGAGAGAGAGAGAGAGAGAGAGAGAGTGAGTGAGAGAGAGGGCGAATCATTTATTTCCGAAACAATAACTTAGCAACTTTGTGCACAGGAGAGGCTATGTTGCCTTTCATCCATTTGTAAGAATAACGGCAATATGGCGAGAAATGATACCTTGCCAAACTTTGCGCTCTTTTGAAACGCCGCCTCGTCTTGTTTAGCAATTATAGGCTTATATATCCTCAGAATCACGGTTCTTGTTGGACACTTGTGAGTAGTGGCTGAGAGGAAACGGGGAGGGAGGGGAGGAAGAGGGAGAAAGGGAGGGGAGGGGCAGGGAAGGGAGGAGGCTAGGATGGAGGGAGGGAGGGAGGAGGGGGAAGGGAAAAGGAAGGGAGGGTTAGGAAAGGTGGAGGGCAGGAAGAAAGGAGGGGGAGGGAGGAGGAGGAGGGGACGAAAAGGGTGAAGGGAGGGGCAGGGAAGGTGGAGAGGAGGAGAAAAAAGAAAGGGAGGGGCAGGAAAGGTGGAGGGAAGAGGCAGGAAGGGTGGAGGGAGGGGAGGGGAAGAAAGGAGAGGCAGGAGGGGTGAAGAGAGGGGGGGAAAGTGTAGAGCAGGAAAGAAGGGAAGAAGGGAGGGAGGAGAAGGGAAGGGAAGAGGGAGGGGAAAGTACAGAAAGGGACAGCTATGAGGGAAGGAAGGGCAGGGAAGAGAGAAAATTGGGGAGGTACACGGAGGGAAAGAGGGGAGGGAGGGAGGGAGGGAGGGAGGGAAGAGCAGGGAAGGGAGAGAGAGAGGAGCAGGGAAGAGGGAAAGAGGGGAGGGAGGAAGGGAGGGAAGGGAGAGCGGGAGAGAGTAATGAGAAAGAGGAGAGAGAGGGATGGAGGGGAAGGAAAGGAAGGAGAAAGGGGAGTACACAGAAGGAAAGAGGGGAAGGAGAGAGAGGGGGGAAGGAAGGAAGGAAACGGGTTACAGAAAGGGAGAGATAGGAAGAGAGAAGAGGCAGAGAAGGGAGGAGAGAGGGAGGGAAGGCTAAGGAAAGGAGAGGCAGGGAAGGGAGAAGAATGGGAATAAAGGGGTAAAGAGAGGAGGGCAAGAGGACAGGACAAGGAAGAAGTAGTGACGAAGAAGTGAGGAAAGGGCGAAGAGAGGCGCAGGAGGGAGGAGAGGAATGAAGGGGAAGTGGAGGAGGAAAGTACAAGATAACGATGAAAGAGGTAGGGAGGGAGGGGAAAGAGAGGAGGAAAAGAGGGGAAGGAAGTGTGGAAAAAGAGGAACAGAGAAAGGAGCGATGGGGGAGAGTAGGATAAGGGAGGAGAGGAGGGAGGGGCGTGTGATCATAAACAAAGAGGGAGTTACCTTCACGAGTGATCTGGCTTCGTCAAATGCGATACTGAAGGAGCCACATTTCGAAACAGGCAGTCGTGTGCAGCATAGTTACCAAGTATATACATATGTTCATCATTTGTTTATCCCCCAGCGATATAATCACAATGGCCGGCACACTAACGAACAGAGGCCGTAGTTGCGACGGCGATGATAACAGCAATGGAGAGACGTTATTACTCATAAAAATGAGTGACTCGGGGGACCAGATCTGTCCTCGTCACGGCCAGATGAAAGGCGTGGAGAGGGACGGGAGAGAGAGAGAGAGAGAGAGAGAGAGAGGAGAGAGAGAGAGAGAGAGAGAGAGAGAGAGAGAGAGAGAGAGAGAGAGAGAGAGAGAGAGAGAGAGAGAGAGAGAGAGAGAGAGAGAGAGAGAGAGAGAGAGAGAGAGAGAGAGAGAGAGAGAGAGAGAGAGAGAGAGAGAGAGAGAGAGAGAGAGAGAGAGAGAGAGAGAGAGAGAGAGAGAGAGAGAGAGAGAGAGAGAGAGAGAGAGAGAGAGAGAGCGAAGGAAAGGAAGGGAGGCAATAGAAGAATGGCGTTTAGCGTGTTCAGATGACCACTTATAGACACTGTTTCGTAAATGAACTCCACCATCGAGATATTCTCTCGCTTCACCTTGCACTCTATCCGGACT
>NC_051401.1:37328159-37333159 GCF_015228065.2 Penaeus monodon | reverse complement strand
GGAGTAAAAAAAAGAAAAAGAAAAAGAGGATAGATGAAGAAGAGAAGAGGGAGAGAGGAGAAGAGAGAGAGAGAGGGGGGAAAGGAAGGGGAGGGAGAGAGAGAGAAAAGAGAGAGAGGAGAGAGAGAGAGAGAGAGAGGGGAGGGAAAGAGGAGAGAGAAAAAGGAGGGGGAAAAGAGAGTGAAGAGGAGAGAGAGAGAGGGGGAAAAAGAGAAAAAGAAGAAAAAGAAAAAGAAAAGGAAAAAGATGAAAAAGAGAGAGAGAGGAGAGAGAGAGAGAGGGGAAAAGAGGGAGAGAGGGGAGAGGAGAGGAGGAGAGAGAGAGAGAGAGGGGGAGAGAGAGAAGGAATGAGAGCAAAGGAGAGAGAGGGGGGGAAAAAACCCGGAGAGAGAGGGGGGGAGGGGAGGGAGAGAGGGGAGAGAGTAGAGAGAGGAGAGAGGGAGAAAAAGGAAGAGAGAGAGGAGAGGAGAGAAAGAGGGGAGAAAAGAGAGGAGGAGAGAAAACCCCAGAGGGAAAGGAGAGAGAGAGAGAGAGAGGGGAAAAGGAGAGAGAGGAGAGAGAGAAAAGGGGGGGATTTGGGGAGAAGAGGGGGGAGAGAAGAGAGAAAAAGAGAGGAGAGGAGAGAGGAGAGAGGGGAGAGGAGAGGAGAGAGGGGAAAAGAGAAAAGGAGAGGGGGGGGGGGGGGGGGAGGGGCGGAGAGAGAGAGGAGGGGAGAGAAGGGGGAAGAGAGAGGAGAAGGAGGGAGAGAGGGAGAAGAAAAGGAAAGAGGGAGAGAGAGAGAGGGGAAGGGGGGGGAGAGAGAGAGAGAGGGGGAAGGAGAGAGGGAGGGGAAAGAGGGGGGAGAAAAGAGGGGGCGAGGGGGGGGGGTTTGGGGGGGTGGAGAGAGAGAGAGAGAGAAGAGAGGAGAGAGAGAAAACGAGAGAGGAGAGGAGATGAGGAGAGAGGGAGAGAGAGAGGGGGATGGGGTGAGAGAGGAGAGAGAAGAAAAAGAAAAAGAGAGAGAGAGGGGAGAAGAGAGAGAGGGGGAGAAAGAGAGGAGAGAGAGAGAGAGGGGGTGGAAAAGGAGAGGGGAGAGAGAGGGGGCCCGAGGGGGGGGGAAAAGAGAAAAGAGAGAGAGAGAGAGGACGAGGAGGAGGGGAGGGGAAAAGGAGAAAGAAGGGGGAAAAAGAGAGAGGAGGGGAAAAAAGGGGGGGGAGGAAAGAGAGAGAGAAAAGGAGAGGAGAGAGAGGGAGGAGACGAGGGGAAGAGAAAAAGAGGGAGGGAGAGAGAGAGAGAGAGAGAGAGAGGAGGGAAGAGAGGAGGGGGGGGGGGGGGGGGGAGAGAGGGAAAAAGGAGAGAGAGGAGGGGAGAGAGAAAAAGAGGAGAAGAGAGGGGAGGGGGAGGAGAGAGAGGAGAGAAAAAAGGATAGGGGAAAAAGGGGAGAGAGGGGGAGGAGGAGAGAGAGAGAGAGGGAGAGAAAAGAGAGAGGGGGGAGAGAGAGAGAGAGAGAGAAAAAGGGGAGAGGGAGAGGGGAGAGAGAGAGAGAGAGAGAGAGGGAGAGAAAAGGGAAGAGGGGGGGAGAGAGGGGAAGGGGAGGGGAGGGGGGAGGAAAAGAGAGAGGGGGAAAAAGAGAGAGGAGAGAGAGAAGAGACGAGAGAGAGGAGGAGAAAAGGAGAGAGAGGGGAGAGAGAGAGAAGGGAAAAACTAGAGGGGGCCCGGGACAGACCAAAAGGGAAAGTTGGGGTTTGCAATTACCAGGCTTTTACAAAAATCTTTTTTTTTTCCCGGTCTGGGGGACAAGCTAGACCAAGTTGCATTGTTCTTTGCGGGGAAGGACACAGATGCTCTTGTTGCCTTGTGATAATGTGGTGTGCAATAAAGGTATGTGTTTTTTTATCTATTTTCATCATCGGTTTAGCTATCTACACACACAACACAACACAAAACACACCCCCACAAAAAAAAAACACACACACACACACACACCACCCACACACACACACCCCACACACACCCCAACACACACACACACACCCCACACACACAAACACCCCACACACACACACCCCAAAACACAAAACCCACACACACATAAATAATATATTTTAATATAAAATTTTTAATATAATTATAATATAATATAATATAACAATATATAATAATATAAAATTAAATATATATATATAAAAACCAAAAAATTTTTGCATAACAAACGTTAATGGGGTTTATCTTTAAAATTTCAATTTGGTTTTAAAGCCCTTTTTTAAAGATAACAAAATTTATCTCCAAAATTGTGTGATTTTGGATTTTAACATGGGAAAACCCAATACCAAAAAAAAAAGGGAAAAAAAGAGAGCTTTAACTAAAATCTCATGAAAAAAATCTAGCTTTTCCTAAACCCAAGAAAATTTGGTTAAGAATATGGGTTTTTTAATTTTATTAATTTTATATAGATAAAATTTTAATATATATAGATTATATAATATATATATATATATATATAAAATTTTAAAAATATATGTAAATTATATTATGATATATATTTTTCCCTTTTTTTTTTTAATTTAATTATACTAAGCATCAGTTTAAAGTGGACAAAAATGCGGGCCCAACTTTTGCCCCTTTTTAAGAAAAAATAATGGGCTAAAAATGTGGTGCGCATTTGACAGAATTCGAGGAAAACGCCCTTAACGATTTACCTTGTTTTTATTCACCCTTTTTGGGCATTCCGGAAAGCTGTCAGCAAGCCCCCAGCACCGGGACATGAAATAAACGTACAGCATTCTACAAGAACACCATCTACGCAGGGAAATCACAAGATCCACAAAACGAGGGCTGAAGAAAAAATTTGATGTGATGACACTCATTACAGTGCAATCGCAAAAACACGTACACATTGTATGCTCTCCCAAGCACTGTCATCGGTGGCAGTGAACAGGGTTGTTATGGTTCCTTTTATAATCGAGCCTAATGCTGCAAAATCAAACAAGACACTTTTATTTTGTAAGTTCACGAGGAAAACCAGTGCAGTTACGGTTTAAAAATCACGGGCAGTGTGTGAAATTTACATACATGAACCCATCCTGATGCCTGATTAACCGAGGCCCTGTTGCTTGGCAGTTGCATATCATTATAGTTAATAATAAATGTAAAAAAAATGACTGCGTATTCTTTCATGTGGCGGGAGACTGCCTCCTGCATATAAGCATTTTAACTTTTATAATCATTCATCTGAATTAAAGATAGACGGCAGTAGAAGTACAATTCCCAGCTGGTGCTTCAGGAGGGTAAAGTTGAACGACGTCGGAACATTTGTCACAAGCTCTGACGCAGAGAGCAACGAGCATGAGACCGGCCGACGAGTCGAGTTCCTTTAGCCGTCGGACAGCAACATCACCAGACAAAAGCCGGCGAAAAAGCTGACGTTCAAGCAACTGTTGCGAGCATTGTGGGCCGCACTGGAGCTCACTGGCGTACAGGTCGTCTAGAAGCTTATCTCCAGCAGCTGTGGGTCTTTATAAGAGGTCATCAAAAGGTCATCCAGCGAGGCGTGTTGAAAGTAAAAATTCTTGAAATAGTAGTTGCAGTAGATTGTAAGGATGAGGTTAATGAAGACGTTATTGCCACCGTTGTATCACCATAAGCAGCACTGAAGATAAGAACAATACTTTAATTTTGCCCTTTGATAACCACCGCCATGGTTCGCTGTCTTCATCTGAACATTACTCTTCGGTTGTATTTAGCCACATTTCAGTATCTTTTTGCCCAGCAGATAGCCAATAAACTTACTTAACTTTTTGACCTTCCTCTGCGCTGACGGCCAAAAAATTACAGTTGTAGGCCTAATATTCGATATAAGTCAGAGTTGTTTAAATGCAGACGTAGGTTTAGAGGACGAGGTGATGCCAGGGCAGGGAAGATTAAAAGAGAAGGGAAAATATAATAAATGAATACATAGAAAGAAAAGTCATGATGTTAGACATAAAACTACACTATAGTGGATGGCTCAGTGAGTGACTGACTGAGTGACTGAATGTGAGAATGAGTGACTGAATGTGTTAGGAGTGAGAGAAGGAGATAGAAACAGGAATATATATAGAGAAAAGTGCAGGGACAGAGAGGTTAAAAGAAAACGAAGGCGCCCCCCAACGAAATCCGAAGACGAAGATCAGAAAAAAAGAAAATAATCGAAATAGATAGAGAAATATATATATATATATATATATATATATATATATATATATATATATATATATATATGTATGTATGTATATGTATGTATATATTTACACACACACACACACACACACACACACACACACACACACACACACACACACACACACACACACACACACACACACACACACACACACACACACACACACACACACACACACACACACACACATACACACACACACACACACACACACACACACATATATATATATATATATAACTATATATATATATATATATATATATATATATATATATATATATATATATATATATATATAGAGAGAGAGAGAGAGAGAGAGAGAGAGAGAGAGAGAAAGAGAGAGAGAGAGAGAGAGAGAGAGAGAGAGATATGGTTAAATAGATAGATAGAGAGAGAGAGCAATCACGGGGCCGAGCGACAGACTTGGGGCCAACTTTTATTTCTGTCGCCGCTACCGTATCAGGGTTGGCGTGAGATATAGGAGGGAAAGGCCGAGAGAGGATGTACATCACCCTTAATTCTTCCTGCGACGAGATATTTCACTAGTGTGGCTGTAAAGTTGATTATTCATAGCGATTTTGACTTATCCTTAGTCGGCGGCCTGTGTGCGTGTGTATACGTGCACATGTACGTGTGGTGTGCGTGTGGCGAGTCTCGTCTCGCCGGTCTGTACGTATTGTGGGGCTGTGTGTGTACGTCACGGCAGGATGTCATGTACGTATGTCACACTGGGTGGTTATGTACACACGTCAAGCTGGGGACTTGTGTGTGTGTATCACGTTGGCTATATTTGTGT
>NC_051401.1:37300659-37303159 GCF_015228065.2 Penaeus monodon | reverse complement strand
ATTTCCTTTTGTTCAAGATGTCCAACAGCCGGTCTTTATAATTCATTTTTCTCAGCACTTCGTCATTCGTTTTCTTTTCTGTGCAGTTAATACGTAGTACTCGTCTTTGACACCACATTTCAAAAGTATTGACCTTTTTCTTGTCTATCTTCTTCAGCACCCAACACTCAGACCCATATGACGCAATTGGGAAAACTAATGAGTTCAATAACCTCAGCTTTGTCCATAAGGTAATGCTTCGGTCTTTCCAGATGTTATTGAGAGCAACCGCGGTTTGGCGCGCTCACACTTGTGTCACGGCGGCGACTTCCCCTACGACACCTGTGTTTGATTTCTCGAGACGATATGTCGTTTTCTCGCCGTGAGATCGGGCTCGAGCCAGCAGTCGGAGCGCAGGCATGTTTAAGACTGCCGCGACGGGGAATTGAACTCGGGTCCATGAGGGTCGGAGGCCAGTACTCTAACCGTCGCGGTCCAGTGGTTATATATATATATATATATATATATATATATATATATATATATATATATATATATATATATATACGTATGTACGTATGTATATTTGTGTGTATGTGCAAAACCACACCCACATATATATTTTGTGAAGCGACAAGGATCATAATTTTCATACAAATTACCAGGTGCAGTTGCAGCATTGGCAAGGAAGAGCTAAGGAAAGGAGAAACAAAAAGAGAGGGGGGGTGGGTGATAGAGAAGGCTTAAGAAAGTGAAGAAGTAGAAGAAGAAAAAGAAGAAGAAGAAGAAGAAAGAAGAAGAAGAAGAAGAAGAAGAAGAAGAAGGAGAAGAAGAAGAAGACGAAGAAGAAAAAGAAGTAGAAGAAGAAAGAAGTAAGAAGAAAGAAGAAAGAAGAAAGAAGAAAGAAGAAAAAAGAAGAAGAAGAATAAAAAGAAATAAATAAATGATAATAAGAAGAAGGTCAGGAAAAAAAGCGGAAGGAGTTTACGGAGGAGTAAGAGACCGAGGAAGAGGAATAGAAGGAGGGAGAAGTGAATAATGATAATGATAATAATAATAATAAGTATGAGGCACCAGGCATTTGAGAGAGGGAAAGGAGGAGGGAGAAGAAGTTAGGAAGAGGAGGATAGGGAGTGAGGAGAGAGAGGAGGAGGAACAGAGAGGGAGTGAGATGCAGTAGACGGGAGGAGTGAGAAAGGGAAGAGGAGGAGAAGGAAGAGGAGGAGAAGGGAAGAGGAACGAGGAGAAGGGGCGGTCAATAGGAAGAGGAGGAGGAGAAGGAAGAGGAGGAGGAGAACGTGGAAGTAAGACTAGGAGCAGAGGTGAAGGGAAATGAAGAAGAAGGAGGAGAATATGTGTTTTTCTTGTTGTTTTTGTTTGTGAGAAGAGAAGGAAAGACCGATGAGACTGAAGGGGGAGGGAGGAAAGGAGAGAAGGGGTTGGAAAAGAAAGAAGACGAGGAGAAAGGGGTGAAGGAGGAAGGAATGAGGGAGGTGGAGGGGGAAAGGAGGAAGAGGAGAAAGGGGTTGCACCGACATGGAGAGCGTCGTGAAGGAGGGGTGGCGCGGAGCTCCCTCAGGAACGACGAGCTGCCTTCTGTCTAAGAGCTCTAAGAGCAAAGGGGGAAGGGAGGTAGGAGAAGGAGAAGATGGGGGGGAGGTATTACCAGAGATTTCGATCTCTTTTAAGTTGGTTTTTTTATCGTCGCGTTTTAAGACATATCACTACAATAAAAGTCCGCGAACAGATGTGAGACACCAAGGGAAGGGCTGTAATCGTCAAGACTTGCGAGTATGGAAGGCACAATACATTCCTCTCTTACTGTTTCTTGCTCTCTCTCTCTCTCCTCTCTCTCTCTCCTCTCCCTCTCTCTCTCTCTCTTCTCTCTCTCTCCTCCTCTCTCGCTCTACTCTCTCTCTCTCCTCTCTCATCTCTCTCTCCTTTCTCTCTCTTCTGTCTCGGCTCTTCTTCGCCGCGCTCTCTACTCTCTCTTTTTCCTTCTTCCCCTCTCTCTCTCGCTCTCCTCTCTCTCTCTTCTCTCTCGCTCTCTCTCTCTCTCTCTCTCTCTCTCGCTCTCTCTCTATCTCTCTCTCGCTCTCTCTCTCGCTCTCCTCTCTCTCTCTCTCTTCTCTCCTCTCTCTCTCTCTCTCTCTCCTCTCTCTCTCTCTCTCTATATATATATTATATATATATATATATTATATATATTATAGTAGATCAGATATAGATATTTCTTCTCTCTCTCTCTCGGTCCTTCCCTCTCCCTCTTTTCTTTTTCTCCCTCCTCTCCCCTTCCATATATCTAATTTCTCCCTTCACCCTTCCTCGTTCCTTCCCCTCTCCCCTCCTTTCTCTCCCCTCTTCCTATCTCTCCGCAATCTCTCTCTTTCTCATCATCGCTCTCCTGTTTCACTAAAGAAACTAACAAACAAAGTCTAACGTCTGTGTTTACCAAAAGAGGAAGTGATGGGAACGCACAAAAAAAAAACTGGATAGATAGATAGATAGATAGAGAGTAATG
>NC_051401.1:37295659-37298159 GCF_015228065.2 Penaeus monodon | reverse complement strand
GAGACGAAAAAAGAGGCAAAAAGAGAGAAAAAGAATCGAACAAATATAGAAACATCGAAACATCGACAGGCAGAACAAAATACAAAAAAAGAAAAAAAAAAAAAAAAAAAAGAGAGGAAGAAGAAGAAGAAGAAGAAGAAGAAGAAAGAAAACGTGGATGCTTGGTGTGGGGGAGAAGGGGGGAGGGGGGTGACAAGGGGTCAAAGTAAAAGAAGTCGATACAAAACGACATAGTTGGCTGACGTCAGATCATACTGGTTTCGAATCGCAAATTCTGCCAAGTTACATATGCTTTCCAGGAGATCATGGAATATCGCCGACCACCCATCCGACCCCATCCAACGAACCCCGCACCCAGCCCGGCGCCACGACCCATCCCAATATATAATAAAAACGGCAAACCGAGCAAAACGACAACACACAGCAATAAATGGATATAAACGTCAACATCAACAACAACAAGAAAAAACACAAAACAAATGAAGTAAAAAAACAACAACCAGACAAGCTAAAGATAAAAAAGACAGATATTTACTCCCAAGTAAACAGAAATCTGATCATGTCTGGCAACGCTGTTATTGCAGAGAGCCAAGACGGGTGCCAAAACCGACGCCGAAATCCAGTGCGTATGTGCGGTTGGCGAGGAAGGAGGGGAGAGGGGAGGGTTGAGAGGGAGGGGGGGAGAAGGTAGGGAGGGGAGAGGGGAGGGTTGAAAGGGAGGGGGGGCGAGGGTAGGGAGGGGAGAGAAGAGGGGAGAGGGAAGGAGGAAGGCGAGGTGAGGGAGTGAGAGAAAAGGAGTGAGAAGGGAGGGGAAGATAGGAAGGTGGGAAGGAAAGGGAGGGAAGAGGAAGGGAGAGAGGGAGAGGAATAGAAAGGGGAAAGGAGAGGAGGAAAAGCGGAAGCTGGAGTGGATGAGAGAGGACGGAAGATTAAGTAAACAAGGAAGGAGGGAGAGTGCGAGAGGAAAGGAAGAAAAGTGGAGAAGAGGAGAGAGAGAGATAGAGAGAGAGAGAGAGAGAGAGAGAGAGAGAGAGAGAGAGATAGAGAGAGAGATGGGGAGAGAGAGGTGAGAGAGAGAGAGAGAGAGAGAGAGCGAGAGAGAGAAGAGAGAGAGAGAGAGACGAGAGAGAGAGAAGGAGAGCGAGAGAGAGAGATGAGGAGAGAGAGAGAGAAGAGAGAGAATGAGAAAGGAGAGAGAGAGGGGGGGGCACTGAGGGGAGATAGGGAAGGGGAAGAAAGAGGGGGGGAGAGGGGGATATGGAATGGGGGGAAGGGGTGGGGGGAGGGGGGACGGGGGCGAGGGTCCTTTGGCAACCCAACACGAAAAATTTGGACCCAGGCGAAAATTGTGGGAGAGGAAGAGAAAGTTTTTTTTTGTGGATGTGTTTTTTATTTTAAAGGCATATAATTTTTGTTGACTTAGTGTTGGAATTTGGGAGGCCGTGCGACTTACTTTTGAATTAGTGAGGAAAAGGATGAGAAAGTGAGGGAAAAAACGGAGAGAGGAAGAGATGGAGCGAAGAGGGGACGAGAGAGGAAAGAAAAAAAGAGAGAGAGGAAAAGAAAGAGAGAGATCAGTGGATGGACGAAATTAGAGATACATCATATTACATACATGAACACATACTGACATGCAAACACAAACATGCAAATACATTTTCTCTCTCTCTCTCTCTCTCTCTCTCTCTCTCTCTCTCTCGCTCTCTCTCTCTCTCTCACTACTCTCTTCTCTCTCAATCTCTATTCGCCTCTCTCTCCTCTCTCCCTCCGTCCTTCACCCCCCCCCCTCTCTGCTCTCTCTCTCGCTCTCTCTCTCTCTCTTCTCTCTCGCTCTTCTCTCTCTTCGTCTCTCTCTCTCCTCTATTCTCTCTCTCTCTCTCTCTCTCTCTCTCTCTTTTCTCTCTCTCTCTCTTTCTCTCTCTCTCTCTCTCTCTCTCTCTCTCTCTCTCTCTCTCTTTCTTATCAACCATGTGCACACATGACAAGAGAGAGAGAGAGAGAGAGAGAGAGAGAGAGAGAGAGAAGAAATGACGATTTTTTCCTGCCATGAAAGTTGTCCACTATTGGCGACGATCATATCCACTTCTATGAAGTTCAAGCGACCCAGAAATCACGAGCAACTGCGCATTACTAAAATGCTGTAGATTATTAACGCTGGCATGACAAAGGAACGATCAGATTACGGCACACATCATGAATGCATTGATGTTCATTTAGGAGAGATCGCATCAACCGCAAACGAGGACAGCGAACGAACAGCAAACTAATTTATACACAACGATTTTTTTGAAAGAATCCAACAAACTAAAGAAAGCGAGATGGAAGGAAGGGTGAAAGGTGAGATAAGAAGTAACGAGAGCGAGAACTGAAAGACATCAATAACGAGCGAAAGGGGGAAACCCTTACACAATATGCGATAACAGGGACGTTATCACAGATTCGGGCGTGATCGGCCCTTGTAACGACATTTACGAACGAGGGAGGGGAAGGGAGAGAGGAG
>NC_051401.1:37285659-37288159 GCF_015228065.2 Penaeus monodon | reverse complement strand
ACCAATGCCTCCTCTTCCTCCTCCTCCTCCCCCCTTCCCCCTGCCCCCCTCCACCATCACTACGTTCTTCCCAGGCTCCTCCCTCTCCCCTCCTCCTCCTCCTCCTCCTTCTCCTCCCCTTCCTCCACCTCCTCCCCCTCTTCCTTTTCCTCCCCTCCTCCTCCTCCCCCCCTCCTCCCCCTCCCCCTGGCCCTCCTTCTTCCCTGCTTCATCCGATCGCCCGCCGCCCCTTCACCGCCCTCCTCCCCCTCCTCCCCCTCCTCCCCCTCTCCCTGGCCCTCCTTCTTCCCTGCTTCATCCGATCGCCCGGCGCCCCTTCACCGCCCTCCTCGAGCGCTCGTGGATGCACCTACATAATCACCCGGCATTCGCAACCGTTTTTTCGGTTCGGCATCGGATATTGTAGCTCGATCGTGCATTTTTTTACGGCTTGCGAGCGGGTACTTGATTCCTCGGATTAATTATTGAGTGAGGTGCCGGATAGTGCAGTATGTGCTGGGGAGTGCCAGGGAGTGCCAGGGAAGTGTAGGGCCGCACGGGGAAGGGGAGAGAAGGGATGGGAGGGGATAAGGAAAAGGGGAAAGAGAAAGGAAGGAGAAGGAGGAGTGAAAGGCCGGTTCAGAGATCTAGATTTGGTTCAACACGTTTTCCGACTATAGAGAGAGTCGACGGAGGGAAGGAGGAGCGGCGAGGGGGGAGGGGAAGAGTGGGAAGGGAAGCAGAGAGGAAGAAGGGGAAGGAAGGGAGAAAGGGTGGGAGGGGAAGGAAAGAGGAAGAAGGGGAAGGGAGGAAGGGAGAAAGGGGGAGAGGGAGGGGATAAAGATATGGACCAGTAATTTTTTTTCCAATTTTTTGAGTTCCGTACAGATTACTCTTTTGCATTGCCGGGCCGAGGGATGATGTCCCATTACGAAGGGAGAATGGAGAGATATCAGCAGAAGATCATTAAGCTGTGTAAAACACAACTCGGGCTGCGTTATGAGCTCAGGCCTCAGGATGCCGAAGGGTCAAGTGGAAGCGGCGACGGAATTCTGCTGCGGATACACGGGAGGGGAGGGGAGGGAGGGGAGGGGAGGGGAGGGGAGGGAAGGGGAGGGGAGGGGAGGGGAGGGGAGGGGAAGGGGAGGGGAGGGGAAGGGGAGGGGAGGGGAGGGGAGGGGAAGGGTAGGCGGAAAGGAGAGGAAAGGGCAAGGGGAGAGGAAAGAGGCAAGAGAAGGAGGGAAAAGGGGAAGAGAGATTCAAGACTCGTAATATCCGGCATGAGTGATATGCGAACGCTCTCTGGCGACGAGGGAGAGGGACAGCGAAGAGGGAAGCAGGAAGGCGAGAGTGGGAAAAGGGTAAAAAAGAGATAGAAACAAAAGAAAAAGATACTCCAAGCCTTGAAGGTGAGCTCATACCACGAACTTTGGACAGCAAACGAACTGGTACCAAATACCCACGGTTGCCAGCTCCGTCGAACACGTCTCGGTTGCCACGTGGAGCCTGGCAACGGCACCTAATGTATGTCCAAGAGATGCTCTTTTAAGTTTATACAAGTCTAGATAAATCACCAAATGACAAGGTATCATTACTAATTAAAGGCTAAAGAGCAGTTATGTAATGATGATTATGAAAATGATAGTAACCGTCGATGTAAAAATAATAATGAGTGGTGATATTAAAATTGCAGTAATATAATCGTGATGAGCAACAATGATAATGTTAATTACAATGATCATATTTATGGGATCGGTAATGATAATGGTAATGATAATAATAACAATTATAAAGACATTAATAACAATAATAATGATTGTAATAACAACAACAATAAAAATGATAACAATAATAATAAGAGCAATAATAATAATAATGGTAATGGTAATAATGATAATGATAATAATGATAATGATAATGATCATGATAATAATCATGAAAAATAATAATGATAATGATAATCACATTAACAACAACGACAATAATAATGATAATAATGATAAGCAATAATAATAACAATAACAATAATTATGATAATGATAATACTAAGAATAATCATAACCATGATGATAACAAATAACAATTGTGCATATAAGTATGTGTGTGTGTGGCCGGTTGATGGCTTGTATTTGCACGCAAGTATATTTAAGGGAAACGGAACAAAGGTATTTTTCGGTTAAAATACACTTTTTCTAGAACGGCTAGCCCACGGATTATACCTCCCCCCCCCCATCTACACTTACAACATTATACTGAAGGCTGCATATTTACACGACATATTTACACCATCTCGTATTTTCTCTGAATTTGATAATATTTTATGCCGCTTACCTACACGTTTTTTTCTACATCAAATATTCACTATACCTGAAAGTTTGTATCTATACGTTCCTATCTAAAACTATGAAATAACTATTTCAGACAATTTCTAGGTAAAATGGAGCCTAATAGCTACGCTCTCGAACTCAAATTCAGTAATGAGGTTACAATGCCATTCTGTTTTTTATATATCTATACTCTT
>NC_051401.1:37255659-37260659 GCF_015228065.2 Penaeus monodon | reverse complement strand
CCCTTCTCCCTTTGTTTACACCTCCTTCTCTCCTTCCTCATGATCTTTCTCTTCTGCCGACCTCCTTCTCCCGTTCGTACAATTTCTACTCTCTTTCCCCTTTCTCCTTCTCCTCTCCCACCTCCTTCTTTCGCCCTTTGCACAATCAACCTGCAAAGTCCCAGGAAACCGGAGCTGCGTCTAGAAATTTGACCCGAGACTCAAAGTGCCGGTTACTGAGAGGGTTTTAATACGGCCATCGCGATTACACCGTAGAGCTTCGTTCGTTCGGCCGAAATGCACAGTGTTGGGGGCGTACGGGCAGGGCGAGGGCAGTGAGGAAGCAGATGGCGTTATTGTGTTAATATCTCAATTATTGTGGTTATTGCTATTATTTTCTTATCATCATCCTCATTATTATCATCATCATCATTATTATTATTTTATTATTATTGTTGTTATCTTAATTATTATTATTATTATAATTATTATTATCATTATTATTATTATCATTATTATTATTATTATTACTATTATTTTCTCATCATCATCATCATCATCATCATCATCATCATCATCATCATCA
Organism: Penaeus monodon; assembly: GCF_015228065.2. NCBI lineage: Eukaryota > Metazoa > Arthropoda > Malacostraca > Decapoda > Penaeidae > Penaeus > Penaeus monodon. The sequence continues at coordinate 37,260,094 of NC_051401.1, read as the reverse complement.
TCATCATTATCATCATTACTATGATCATTATTATTATGACGTGTGTGTGTGTATGTATAAGCCCATATAAATAGTTAGTATGCGTATATCTAACTGAGTCCATACGCACAGAAAAAGAAATTGTCTCCTGAAATACAGTACGCATAAAAATATTCCACCATGCATACCACTTTATATAACGCGATGCCCCCAGCTATGTGCATGCGTGTGTCTCTGAGCAATAAATATAGAGGAAATTTCATTGCAACTAAAATTGCCTGCACGCTTGGTTTGTGTTCCCGAAGGGTTTCCTGCTATAAAGAGTAAAGCCTCTTGAAGTAGAGTCTAGGAAAGCTTAGCCCCACAGCGCACTTGCAAAGGCGTCTCCGGCCGTAATGCAACATTCAACGTCTTAAAAGTTTGATGAAGCGCCAACACCCTTCGGAATTGCTTTGAAATTTGATGACGCTTTTTGACGACACAAGATGACGTGAGCGACTGTTACGCTCGGTGCGATCTGTGGCAGAATTGCGTACAAAGTATTCATGAATCCGTCGATGTGCGTACGTAGAGGGCTGAAGGGAAACGGAGGGGAGGGCAGAGGAGGGGAAGGGAGGGGGAGAAGGGGTCATAAGGCCATAAGAGGGACGTCTTTTCCGTGTGAGAATGTCTCCCGTGTGCTGTGTCTTAGCGTGTTAATGTATTTCTGTTCGCGCTGCCTGACTTACAATGAGACCCATCGACCCGCCGGATAAAAACAGGCATATACGTGATGGTGCGAAGGGAGAAGGAGCGGCCATTACCAATACGAGAATTCCGTGACGAGCCTTTTCGCGATTTCTTATATAACTGTATGAGACAATCAATACAGAGCGTCTGAGGTGATGGTACTGATACGGAAAATGCTTTGAATGTGTGATATCAATCTTACTTCGTGTTGGCTCTTTGGTAAATTGGTGTCGTCATTCTTAAGACATCAAAACGTAATCCTTCCTATATCTTTGGTTGGCGGTAATGGGCTTAATTTCTACAAATAATTTCCGTGCATGAGAGACTCAGTGTTTAGTATTCACTCTTTGTCTAAGCTTTGCCTTACCCTTCACTATCTCCGGAGGGCCCTCTATGAGTGCGAAAATGAAACCGTATCTTTCCTTGCGTGAATCTCTTCATACATCTGGAAAACCACAGCATTTGATTGAAGACTGTTCTGTAACACGGGAATGCTCTTAATACTGCGTCTCCATCCTCCTGCTTTAGCTAATAGTTACATCTTTTGAGTTTCTATTTTTTTTCTTTTTTGAGAGAGAAAGATGGATAGCCCGCTGGCTTTTAAGGCATTGTGATATTTCTTAGAGAAGGATAATTATCAATGCTTTAAATATCGGCTTCATGCGCATTCTGTTTTGGCGTATTTGCGAGGAGGCGGTTCTATTTTGCCTTTGATTACCTTCAGATTCCAGAATTAGCAGATACACTAATGACTGGATGGAGGCGTGTGTATCAGAGGCCAAGAGTGTGATGACTGCCTCGCTCCAGTTCCTCGCGAAGGAGGCTTTTATATCATACCCGTGGATTCCATAATGAGATTTACGGTTCATAGAACAACCATAGGTCGCCATCCCGCGCACGTTTAATTTCATCTATTGAAAACAAGTAGCTATTGAACAGTGAACACAAAGAGAGAGAGTGAGAAGGAGAGGGAGAGGGAGAGAGAGAGAGAGAGAGAGAGAGAGAGAGAGAGAGAGAGAGAGAGAGAGAGAGAGAGAGAGAGAGAGAGAGAGAGAGAGAGAGAGAGAGAGAGAGTCGAGTAGCAAACCCCCAAACACGATATTAAAGTCATTTCAAAAAGAGTCAAATGGCGTGAAAGATATATGTATTTATTTGAACAAATATTTCCCTAGCGCGAAACAAAAGAGAACTTTCCTCCTCTCTCCCTCCTCCCTACCCTTCCCTTCCCTTCCCTTTATACTCAACAATTTTATACATTTCCGCACTTTTCCTCCTACGTCTGCCAGTGGACGTGGCGGGAAATCCCCTTCATTTTTTCGAGTGGGGGTGGGCGAGGGGGAGAGAGACAATGGACAAAAGACATGATATGGGACACTGGCTGTACCTACTTGGTAAGCCTTGTGCCTCGTCTCTCTGATAACTGACAGGAAACACAAAGGTAATGCGATGATGGGGAGAACTTGGGGAAGATGCTGTGCGACATGGCGGGGTGGGGATGGGGGTGGGGGATGATGGGCAGGGGGAGGGGGAGGAACTCAAAGCGAGAGGGAGACAGGCGAAGAGGGAAGGAGGGGAAGGATAAAGGTGGTGAGAGAAGAACGTGTTAAGGGAGGGTAGGAAGGGGAGGGTAAGGTAAAAAGGAAGGAGGGGATTGGCGGAGAAAGCTTGGGGAGAGAAGGAGAAGGAGGGAGGAGGACGGCACTGGTGGAGGATCTTTTTTAATAGAAAAATGGAATTCGCAAAACTTGAGGGATACACGACTATTATGTCTTTAAATAGAGGAAGCGAAGGGAAGTCGTTAATAGAGATAAGGTGAAGGAAAGCAGAAACTCGAGAGAGTAGAAAGAGAAAACGGAAAAAAGAAAGAAAGAATAAAAAGACCAAAAAAGTTATAAAAGCTTAAATGAACGCAAGATGAGCGCGAAAATATGAGGATATAATAATAAATAAATTACATGATGAAAAAAACAAAAAAAAAGGTTATTTTTGTCAAGTGCCTAAGCGCTTGACAAAAAGAGGTGATAGGAGTTTTGATGATGAAAGAGGCAGGGAATGGGCAAAAACATCGTCATTAAGAGAGGATAGGAAAGGGGAAGAGAGAACGAATGCAAACGAAAGGGAAAAGAGAAAACAAAATAAAGCTTGGGAGGAGAATTTCACAAGAAGGACCTTTGAACGTCCGTCGGCGAACAGAGATACGTGCATATATGCACACACACACACACACACACACACACACACACACACACACACACACACACACACACACACACACACACACACACACACACACACACACGCGCGCGCACACACACACACACACACACACACACACACACACACACACACACACACACACACACACACGCACACACACACACACACACACACACACACACACACATATATATATATATATATATATATATATATATATATATATATATATATATATATATATGCGTATATATATATATATATATATATATATATATATATATATATATATATATATATATATATATATATATATATATATATATATATACCTACCGTTAAAAGAAAAAAAAAATGTATATATATGTATGCATATATATGCGTGTGTGTTTGTATGTGTGTGTGTGTGTGTGTGTGTGTGTGTGTGTGTGTGTGTGTGTGTGTGTGTGTGTGTGTGTGTGTGTGTGTGTGTGTGTGTGTGTGTGTGTGTGCGTGTGTGTGTGTGTGTGTGCGTGTGTGTGCGTGTGTATAAACATAGTAAAAGTTAAATTCTAGTCACCGAAGATGCAAAATACAGATATTCAAATAGACACATTGCAATGATTTGGCAGACAGGTAGACGGACAGACATTTAAGAAAATGACAGATGTGAAAAGGCGAGTAGAGAAAGACAAACCGAACAAACAAGCGCCAACACAGCGACTCTAAACCAAAACTTACTTAAAAAATAACCTTTATCCCCAAGAGACCCGCAGGCAATCAAATTAATATCCAGCCAAACGCTACTTAACGAAATTCATCACGTAAAAGCCATTATCAGAAAAGTGCACTCAAGAATGCATAGAACCTGCACCCCCCTTTCCACCCCCTCTGAAAAAATAGGGAAAAAAACGAGGAAAAATGGGGAAAAATGGGGGAAAATAAAGGGGAAACAAAACATATATCTGTCATAGGAAATTTGCAAGGGCCTCTTGTCAGCCAACAGGGTCTATGTGAGGTTATTACGTTATCCATGTACTTTTTTCCCTCGCTGCCGCAAATTGTACTGGTTAATTGTATTATATCATTAGCTTGCGTTACGAAACACGGGAATTTGGTTAGAAGTTGCAGTTGCTATCACATATCCACTATAGTAATGCTAATGAAAATGGAAACTATTATGATAATTTGACTATATACTTTTCTCTCTCTCTCTCTGTAATAAATTGTAAGGCTGTTATCATGGCCATCGTTACACATATTTTTCAGTGCTATCTTTAACGCCGTCATTTATGTCATTATCACTGAAATCATCAGCGATACAACTATTTCAATCTTTTCATTATTGTAAAAACGTCATCATCATTTTCAACAACGACAACAACAACAACAATAATAATTATAACATTAATAATAATAATAATAATAATAATAATGATAATGATAATAATAATAATAATAATAATAATAATAATAATAGAAATAATAATGAAGATAATAATGATATTGATAATAATAACAATTAGGACAA
>NC_051401.1:37233159-37240659 GCF_015228065.2 Penaeus monodon | reverse complement strand
TGATGTTGTTTCTTCTCTCTTATATTACTGTGTCCTGTAAGTATATTTAAAAAGAACTCATAATGAAAGGAATGAAGTGTTTTAAATTTACATTTGAATATGAATTTGAATATTCTTATTATCATCATTACTATTATCATTTTTGGCGTCGAGAAACTCGATTTGACGGACTCCAGAGATTACGCTGGGGAAAACGCGGCTGGTGGAACACGTGCAGTTAATTCCAGTCAATATTTACCCAGAGTGAAGCTGCCTCTCATGTTCTATTGGCAGTCTCTTCGGTGGGGCGACGGAGAACCATGACGTCTCGGCCGCTCGCTCGCTCCCTCCGCCGTCGACGCGCCGGCGGAGGGCTCGGGGCAGGCGGGCGGTGCTGGGCCGCCTCGCTCGGGCTCAGAACGTCACGTCTGTCACCGTCCGTCGCCCTTGGCTCTGCTCCGTTTCTTTGCGTGTGTTTGTTAGTTAGTTGGTTTGTCTGTCTGCCTTTCAGTTGTTCCATTCATGTCTGTTTTCTCTCTCTGTCTATCTCTGTGTCTATCTCTATCTCTTTCACCATCTGTCACCCTGCCTTTCTGTCTGTCTGTCTGTCTGTCTGTCTGTCTGTCTGTCTGTCTGTCTGTCTGTCTGTCTGTCTATCTGTCTGTCTCTCTCTCTCTCTCTCTCTCTCTCTCTCTCTCTCTCTCTCTCTCTCTCTCTCTCTCTCTCTCTCTCTCTCTCTCTCTCTCTCTCTCTCTCTCTCTCTCTCTCTGCTAACTGATATTGTATCCGCCTGATAATTAACAGGATAATCTGCTGATGTCCAATATCAATGAACGGTTACCAGCAGCCTAGGAAAAGGTCTTGCTCTTCCTTAATTGAAAACATAACTGTCGTGATGTTAACTTAAATCGGGAATTTATGGCGGCAGCGGCGCCGGGTCATTTGCTCTTCGGATCTGGAGAGACGCGGCACCAACAGATGCGGTGAGAGAGGGTGGTGGCGATGGGGTGGTGGTGGCGATGGGGTGGTGGTGGCGATGGGGTGGTGGTGGCGATGGGGTGATGGTGGTGATGGGGTGGTGGTGGTGATGGGGTGGTGGTGGTGATGGGGTGGTGGTGGTGATCGGGTGGTGCTGGTGATGATGTTGTTGTTGTTGTTGGAGGTGATGGTGGTGATGGTGGTGATGGTGATGGTGGTGGTGATGATGGTGATGAGGATAGTGGTGATGATATTGATGATAATAGTGGTGGTGTGGTAATGCTGATGATGGTGATGAGGGTGGAGATCATGATGGCGATAATGGTGATGGGAGCGGTTATGATAAATAGAAATAATTCTTGCGATGATGATAATGAAAATGATGCTAACAATACTCTTAATGCTGATTATCATTTTTTTTTTCGGCGAATGCATGAGCGATAACTCAAGCCTAACAATTATTAGCAATAACTTTGGTTCTAATGGCGTTAATAATTGTAATAACCCTAAGCATATAGAGTACTTGCAATGTGTTCCATTTCATTTTTATTTCTTTATTTTCATAAAAACAGATAGATAGATAGATAGATAGATTGGTAGATAGATAGATAGATTGATAGATAGATAGATAGATTGATAGAGAGAGAGAGAGAGAGAGAGAGAGAGAGAGAGAGAGAGAGAGAGAGAGAGAGAGAGAGAGAAGAGAAGAGAGAAGAGAGAGAGAAAAAAGAACAAGAGAAGAGAGACAAAAAAGAGCAAGAAATCCACATGGCCCTGTGACGTCATCGGGCCATCGCCGACCCGATTTCATCCGGGACCCGAGTCGTCATCCGCTCATCCAGCCGCCCGCGCGTGGCAGCCGCTCATCCGTCCTCCGCCTCTCACCCACGGCGAGCAGCGTTGCCAAACGGTCAGCGATGAACATTCAGAACTTTCTGCAAAGCTGCAACTATTTATTGTTAATTTGTTTACGAACTTTGGACAATATACACCTGCTCCGGATTAGCGCTTTTAATTAAAGTGGTAAACAATGTGCTCATATTTCTAAACTGGATTAAGCGCCTGTGTTTGCAGCCACCTCTACCGTTACGTCATTAGTAATTTGCACGCGCTATCAAATTACCTTTATAATTTGACTAACGTAGGTTAATTTCTCTGCTAATTCCCCAAATGTTGTGGTCTAATTCCAGATGAAAGTTTATAAATCTATATCACTTCGGAGCGGCATTTACGCGGTCATATGTCACACGCCTGGCAACGTAGTGTTTTATGTATATCTGTATATTCGGTGCGAAAACGCGTTCGTTAAGGCAAGATGGGATTTTACTTCGTTACCTCTTTTTGTTGTTAGTGATATTGTTATTATCAAGGTTGTAATGCAATTAGCGGGCCAACTGAAGCTGTCTGCATTTCGCAATTGCTCTGCGTTTTGTCCTAATGCAGATTAGGGTTTAAACACGGATACGGTTCTCAGGTGAGACGCGCGCTCGCCGGGCACAGAGGAGTAGATTATCTGATAATGGCAACAATTATACAACGTGAAACTTGGTTAGAAAATATGCATCTGCACACCGAAATGGAGAAAGAGATAGATAGATAGATAGATAAGGAAAAGGGAGAGAGCGAGCGAGCGAGAGAGAGAGAGAGAGAGAGAGAGAGAGAGAGAGAGAGAGAGAGAGAGAGAGAGAGAGAGAGAGAGAGAGAGAGAGAGAGAGAGAGAGAGAGAGAGAATGAGAGGCAGACATGCAGACAGACATGTATACAGAGCAAACAGGGAAAACCATATAGGAAATGCGCAGAACGCTAATTCACACACACACACACACACACACACACACACACACACACACACACACACACACACACACACACACACACACACACACACACACACACAACGAATACCATTGTAAATGTGGCTATTTTCCATGCTTTACTTTCCATACCTTCTCCTGTCTCCAGTTAACAAAGGTATTTACAGTGTTATTGATGTTATGGAGGTATGTGGAAACAGGGAAAATGCATTGTTTGTCACTTCAGGCTCGCTAGTCACTTCAGGCTTGTTAATTACTTCGGATATACTGAAGGTCAAATACATCACATCGCAGCTGTTACTTCTCTTATACTTACTCTATCACCATTATTCTTGCTATAACCGTTACTTCATTGCTAGTACTGTTACTACAACCATTACTACCATTAGCTATCGTGTTATTATTGACATTGACACTACAACACCAATATCTGTGCCTAGACATCTCACTTTTTCTGAGTTTCCAAAGTCAAATGCGACTGAAACGGATTCCTAAAGTCGTAAAAATGATACCATCACTGCGCTTAACGATAAGGGAAATTTCCATAAAACATGGGGATTCATGCATGGTTTCAGGAAACTATTGCATGGACATAGAAGCCACTGAAAGAGATAGGCCATGAATATTTCAGATGCCGGAGGCCTATGAATCTTTAAGCACAGGTGAATTAATCAGTAATCAGGGAATCTATATTACATAAAAGGAAAATAACAATGTATGTATGATTGAGTGGGTTGATTTGATATTGAACTAATAGAAAATATTAATGCAGTTCTGTTGCCCTGAATCAGAAACAAAGTTGAATGTAACTATGAACTGAAGGTAAATTACGTGAAAGGAGACAGTAGGTTCACATATGCATTCTTTCATTCATATGCATATACACACATGCGTACATTCATACATACATGCATACACACATACATACATACATACATACATACATACATACATACATACGTACGTACGTACGTACGGACGGACGGACGTACATACATGCCAACATACATGCAAACATATATATTTACATATGTGTATGCTTACATATACACATACATATATAGAGGGACAGATAGATGAATATATAGATAGCTATAGACAGATATAGATATGGATATGTTGATATCACACACACACACACACACACCCATATATATATATATATATATATATATATATATATATATATATATATATATATATATATATATATATATATATATATATATATATATATATAATATATATATATATATATGTATATGTATATATATATATATATATATATATATATATATATTTATATATATATATATATATATATATATATATGCCAAATTAAATTACACCTCAGAAGGGAAGGAACAAACTCATACGAAACTTGAAGACCAGAATTTAACTTTAACATCCAGAACAAATATTCACTTCTCAGCGACGAAGATCTCAACACTGACCAAATCAACAAACAGTTCAATGACAATAAATGCAGCTAGACTTGAGGGCGATAAGAATGTCAAGCAAAGCTCCAGCAAGTTCTCGGTAGAAACTAAACAACTTAATCAAAACCGTAGGGTCATGAAAGTATCGTCAAACAGAAACAAAATAGAATTAGCTGAACTAACAAAGACTATAAATAAACAGTAGAGAGAAAATGTACGGAAATCAATACTCAAATAATAAATGAAACAGTGATCTCATGTACCAGTATGAGAACAGTTAAAAGGAGCCTCGGAATAGGGAGAAATCAAATGTATGAAAAAAAAAAACAGAAAAAAAAAACAGACGGAGAGGTGACATATGATGAGAATGAAATCATAAGAGTGGTGAAAGACTTATACAGGGATCTACAACTCAAACGAACAGCCACGATAGAAGTATCTAGAGACGTACCTACATCACAACAGAGGAAATAAAAAGATCGCTTAAAGGCATGAAGAGAGGGAAAACGTCAGGTGAAGACGGAATTAGTATAAACCTTATATTAGATGCAGGAGAAATTGGACCATTGTAACTAACCAATCTTTTTATCAGATTCTTCCGAAAGCCTGAAAAATGCAACAGTTATTTGGATACATAAAAGGGGGATAGAAAGGATCTAAAAAAACTATCGACCCATAAGCCTCCTTTCAGTTACTTACAAACTGTTCACAAAAATCACAACTCGCATCTCTGACAGTCTGGATTCTAACCAGCCTAGAGAACAGGCAGGCTGCCGCAGTGGATTCTCAACAACAGACCACATCCACACAAATATAGGAAACACCTCGCATGGCATTCATTGATTTCCAAAAGGCATTTGACTCTGTACAAATACCAACAGTTCTAGAAGCTATTCGAAAAGAGGGAGTATAGGAAGTATATTGTAAAATATTGCAAGATATATACGAAGATGGGACAGCAACCATCAACGCCACACGGAAACCGTTAAAATACCAATTAAAAGGGTGTAAGACAGGGCGATACCATCTCACCGAAACTGTTTACAGCTTGTCTTGAGGAAATATTCAAGAAGCTAGAATAGAAGGATATCAAAATAGGAGATGAATACCCAAACAATCTAAGATTTGCAGATGATATTGTTCTCTTCAGTGAATCTACAAATGAAATGCTGCAGTAGTAGAGTTCAATTCGAACAGATACACGTACAAGGCGAAGTACTAGAGGTAGTGGAAAAGTATATATACCTAGGGCAATTCATGCAGACAAACACACCTAACGAAGAGGAAATTAAGCGACGCATCAGTCTAGGTTGGAGCGTCTTCGGCAGACACCGTAGCATATTAAGAGGCTCCTTGCGTTTATGCTTACAGAGAAAAGTCTTTAACCAATGTGTCCTCCCATTTATGACCTATGGCTCAGAAACATGGACTACAACCAAATTACTGAAGAGGAAACTAATATATGCCCAGAGAGGGATGGAGAGGTTGGTGCTGGAAATCGAACGAGACGTGGATCAGGGAACAGACAAAAATGGAAGATATACTTGTGAGCATCAAAAATAAAATAATGGCAATGGGCAGGTCATATATGTCGGAGACAGGAGGACGGGTGGACAAAGAACGTAACAGACTGGGCTATAGATAACATAAAGAGGCCAAGGACCAGACCAGTGACAAGATGGCGCGACGAAATAACAAAATTTGGCGGCCAAGACTGGAAACAGAAAATGCAAATGATTCAGACTTATGATGATGATGATGATGATGATGATGATGATAATGATGATATACACACATACTCACACATGTATATATATATTTATATATATGAATATACACATATATATATATATATATATATATATATATATATATATATATATATATATATATATATATGTATATATATATATACACATATATATATATATATATATATATATATATATATATATATATATATATATATATATATATATATATATATATATATATATGTGTGTGTGTGTGTGTGTGTGTGTGTGTGTGTGTGTGTGTGTGTGTGTGTGTGTGTGTGTGTGTGTATGTGTGTGTGTGTGTGTGTGTGTGTATGTGTGTGTGTGTGTGTGTGTGTGTATATACATACATACATACATACATATATATATATATATATATATATATATATATATATATATATATATATATACATATATATATATATATATATATATATATATATATATATATATATATACATATACATATACACACACACACACACACACACACACACACACACACACACACACACACACACACACACACACACACACACACACACACACACACACATATATATATATATATATATATATATATATATATATATATATATATATATATATATATATATATATATATATATATATATATATATATATATATATATATATATATATATATATATATATATATATATATATACAGACACACACACACCAACGTATATATGCATATATATACATATATATATAAATATATGTATATATGTGTGTGTCTATATATGTATGTGTGTGTGTCTTTATATGTATGTGTGAGTGATGCGTATGCATTTTGAGTGTGCTTGCGCGCGCGTGTGTATGTGCGTGTACGTGTGCGAGCGTTGATGTGTGTGAGTGCATGCGTTACCTGGCCTCCCAATTAGCCTTGTCCGCACTGCCATCTATCACACTTAATGACCGGCCTTTCAGAATCGCCCCAAACTATTGCTTCTTCGTGCAACTTCTCGCCGAGGATTTTGCCGGCGGTGCAGTATCTTTGTGGGGCAGTTTGGGCCTCCGTGCTAAATTCCCGGACGACGAAGCTTTTGGGAATCGAGAAAGAATTGGCGGCTAACCTGGTGAACACCCCCTCCCCCACCTTCCCCTACCCCTACCCTCCTAGGCAACAGACAAGACTTTGCTTACTTACATTGTTCCTGAAATCCAATACAAAGATAAAAATATCTATTTTTTTTAGAAGATAACCGTGAGAGAAAGACTATGACTAATTTACAGTCAAAGCCTATGAAGAAAACCTTATGAGTCGCAGTTATAACAGAAGCCAAGTACTGTTTACCAAGTTCTAATCAAGTTCTCAGATATTGATTTCATCTTCACTGGGTCATTGAATACACTTCCTCTTAGCTCCGTCATTCCACCTTGAAGAGGAAGACGAAGAAGAATAGAGGGAGGAGGTAAGGAAGAAGAATCAGAAGAAGAATTAGAAGAAGAAGAAGAAGAAGAAGAAGAAGAAGAAGAAGAAGAAGA
>NC_051401.1:37223946-37228059 GCF_015228065.2 Penaeus monodon | reverse complement strand
GAAAAAAAGGAAGACGGAAGAAAGAATAAGAAGAAGAAAAAGGGGAAAAAGGGACAGACAGACGGGGAAGAGAAGGCAGGGCGGGACAAAAAAGGGAAAGCGAAAGGGGGAAAAAAAGGGGGAGATGGGAAGAAAGAGAGACAAGAGAAACAGAGAGAGAAAAAGACATAAATGGAAAAACTGAAAGGCGAAGACAAACCAACAAAACTAAAAAACACACCAAAAAAAAAACGGAGCAGACCCAAAGGGCGACGGACGGTGACAGACGGACTTCTGGCCCGAGCAGGCGGCCCAGCCCCCCCCCCCCCTCCCCCCACCCCTCCGCCGGCCTCGACGGGGAGGGAGCGAGCGAGGGGCGAGACGTCATGGTTCTCCGTCGCCCCCCCCCCCCCAAAGACTGCCAATAGAAATGAGAGGCGCTTCCTCTGGGTAAATATTGACTGGTTTAACTGCACGGTTCCACCACCCCGCTTTTTTTCCCCAGCGTAATCTTGGGGGGTCGTAAAAATCGAGTTTTCGACGCCAAAAAATGAAAAATAGTAATGAGAAAAAAAGAATATTAAAATTCAATTAAAATGAAAATTTAAAAAACACTTCTTCCTTTCTTATGGTTTTTTTTAAATATATTTACAGGACACAGTAATAAAAGAGAAAAAAAAACATCAGGTACATGAGTAGGGAGTTTTAAAAAAAAATCATGTTAAAAAATTCAGGGACATTGTCTGGCTTTGCATTTTAAAAGCCAAAGCACTGACGATTTAAAAAAAATTCCACTTTAATTTGGTTTTGAAAGTATTTAAGGCGGAGATGTTTCTAATATTTTTTGGTAGGGGGTTTTTAGATCCTAGGGCCCCGGATTTCATTTGTCGACCCTGTTTCCGTTTTTCGTCTTTGGGGGCCCGGGGGGTTAAGAGTTAACTTTGTTCTTGTTTTTAACACCTGTTCTTTACCAATTGTTTGTAGGGGTTTTTAACAAATGAAAGGGCGTCACCCTTATGAATACGAATGATTTATGGTTTTTTGTGCATTTATATTTGGCATTTTTGTTGAAATTTTAACCATTTTTAGTTTTGTTTTTGGGGGTTAGTATCTATTTATTTTTCATTGCCTACTGATTCTTTGCGGCCAAAGTTTTTTGGGAGTTTCGTGGTTATGTATTCGGTTTTATTTGTTGAATCTGTATTTTTTTGAACAGTTGTTTTACAAGCTGGAGAGTAAGGGGTATGTACAATAACGATTTCGTTTCAGTATGTTATAATAATAATGACGATAATAATATAATGATGATAATATAATAAAAATAGTAACATACTAAAAAGTAGTAGTAGCTGTAATAATAATAGGAAACAATATGAATAATAATAATAATAATAATAATAATAATATAATAATAATGATGAGACTCATAATAATAATAATAATGAAATAAAAATAATAATAATAATTATAAAATAATTTTACAGTAATGATAAAATAACTATAATGATAACATTAGTAAAATAATTATAATAATAGTGATAACTTTAATAATACTAATAGTGATCGTAATATAATGATGATAATAGTAATAAAATAGTAACAATACTAATAGTAGTAATACCCATAAAAATAATAATGGTAACAATAATGAAATGATAATATAATAATAATAATAATAATGATAATAATAAAATAATAAAAAATAATAAAATATAATAATAATAATGATAATAATAATATAATAATAATAATGATAATAACAATAATGATAACATTAGTAATAATACATCATAATAATAGTGAAAATAACTTTGATAATAATAATAATATAAACAATAATGACAATATAGTTTATGATGATAATAAAAATAATCATAATAATAACAACAGTAGAAATACTAACAATGAATAGATTAACAAAACAAATAGAAAATAAATAAAACGAATAACATCCCCAAAGCCGCGGATTTTAGAAAAACAACAACAAATAACAAAAAAATAAAAATATATAGATACATATCCAAATTTTCTGTACCAAAAATCGCGTTCGAATTTTCAGGCTTGAATATTTATCGTGTCCTAAGGTGGTAATTTCCCGAAGCTTTTATTACGTCGAGTCGGGTCTTCGGGTCGCCGGTCGGGGCCGCCTTCCCGCGGGTCGTGGCGGGATGTGCTGTCTGCCTGTTTGCTGGTTGGGTGGTTTGGGTTGTTTTCTTTGTCTGTTTGTTTTCTGTTTGGGTGTTGTTGTCTGTCTTTGTCTCCCTGTTTTCTGTTTGTCTGTTTGTTTGTTTGTCTGTCTGTCTGTTGGATTTTTGGCTGTTTGTCTGTCTATCCGTCTGTCTCTGTCTGACTGTTTTCTGTTTGGTTGTTTGTCTGTCTGTCTGTTTTCTGTTTGTTCTGATTATTTACTTGTTTGTCTGCTGTCTGTCTGTTTGTTTGTTTGTTTGTCTGTCTGTATATCTGCCTGCTTGTGTATTTGTCTGCTTATATATTGTCTGTCTGTCTGTTGGTTGGTTGTTTGTCTCATTATCTGTTCGTTCGTTTCCTGTGGGTGTTTGGTTGCTTGCTTTCTGGTCTTTCTCTCTCTCTCTCTCTCTCTCTTCTCTCTCTCTCTCTCTCTCTCTCTCTCTCTCTCCTCTCTCTCTCTCTCTTCCCCCTCTCTCCAAACTCCCCCCTTCTCTCTCTCTCTCTCTCTCTCTCTCTCTCTCTCTCTCTCTCTCTCCTCTCCTCTCTCTCTCTCTTTCTCTCTCTCTCTGCTTTCTGTGTTTATTCGTTTTTATCTCCTGGTCTCTTGTTTTTGGTGTTTGTTCTTGTGTCTGCTTGTTTTCCCAGCTTGTTTTTGTTCCTGTGTTTGTTTGCTCTGCTCTCACTTCTCTGCGTTTCTCTGTTTTGCTATTTTGTCTGTGTTTGTCATTTTCTCAATATTTTACTCTCTGTCTTTCTCTGTCTCATTTACTCACTTCACGCCTTCCCTCTATTCTTATGCTTTCGTAATTTTCTGTCTTTCTTTTTTCTGTCTCTCTCTCCCACTTTCTCCCTGTCTTTTTCTCGTTATTTTTCGTGTATTCTCCTGTTTTGGCTGATTGATTCTCTGGTTTGTTCTCGCTTTATCTCTTATGTTTTCTTTCTGTCTCATTCTCTTTCTTTTCCTCTCCTGTTTTATTGTTTCCTTTTTTATATATTATTCATATATATATTTTTTCTTGTGCCTTTCCTTCCTCTCTGTTGCTGTATCTTTTCTTGTTCCTTTTTCCGTTTTTCGCTTATCCTGCCTTTTTTTCTCTCTTTTATGCCATTATCTATCTATCTGTCTGTCTTTTTATCTCTATCTTATTTTCTTTTAAAAAATTCTAAGTAACACTTCCAACGCCATTATTATAACACTTTTCCTGTGTCATGTATTTATCAGTGTATTACGCACAGGTTTCCTTCCATTTTCAGCCTTTGTGATTGCCGATTTTTTTTCTTTCTTTCTTTGTTTAGTCTCTTTTTTTGTCTTTCTTTCTTTTTTGTTCGTGACTTTTGACGATTTTAAAGGTGAAAGGCGGAGACTTCCCCGCGCACCGGCTGGAATTGGGGAAATATGTCGCGGGGATTGGTGCTGCTGGGGAGGACCTGCTCGGCGGGGTTTGCGGACCAGCTGTGGTTGGCTGGATATATGTACTGTGTTTGTGCATATATGCATGTGTATCTATCTATTCATCTATCTATCTATCTATCTATCTATATCTATATCTATATATCTATATATATATATACATATATATATATATATATATATGATATATATTATATATATATATATATATGTGTGTGTGTGTGTGTGTGTGTGTGTGTGTGTGTGTGGTGTGTGGTGTGTCGATCTATATCTATCTATCTATCTATCTATCATCTATCATCTAGCTATCTATCTATCTATTCATCTATCTATCTATCGATTATCTATATTTAAATATATAATATAGATTTTTATCTATTAATATAATATATAATATTATTATATGATATATATATATTATATTATTGTATATGTTTATATGATGTATATGTATTTTTTTTTATAGGTTACTATGTAGTATTTTTAGTTGTTTATGATATGTATGTGGGATGTATGGTGTATGTATGTATATGTAT
>NC_051401.1:37209372-37213771 GCF_015228065.2 Penaeus monodon | reverse complement strand
GGTTTTGCTTTCCCCCTTCTCATTTTCGTCTCCACCCCTCTCTCTTTTTCTCTCTCTCTCTCTCTTCTCTCTCTCTCCTCACCCCTTCTCCCCGTCCCTCCTCTCTCCTCTCTCTCTCTCTCTCTCTTCTCTCTCCTCTCTATATATATATATATATATATATATATATATATATAAATATATATATATGCATGGCTTAAAGATTGAAAAAACGTATAAATGCCGACAATAAATAGATAAACAAATAAAACTACGAGATTTTCTTGCCATAATCTATCAACACAAAATCTCCATACGATGACGATGGGATAATGCTAATGATGATGGTGATGGTGATGGTGAAGGTGATGGTGTCGGTGGCTGTGGTGATGATAATGATCATCCACATATTTTAGAACTTAATCACCAACTTGTGTAATGCAACCGTTTCACTTAGAAAATAAGACTCTAAGTAGCTAATCTCCTTAGTAAAAGAACCGTAGAGTATGAAAATTCACCAATAGAATTTGTGTGAAAGTAGAGAAGTGAAGAAGCTTCTCTTTCACAATCGCATAATCAGATCAAAGCTTTGAGCATTTTGCAAAGGTTTCGCGACCCTTCGTTGTCTTATGCAAATTCTCTTTAGCCATACATCAATAATTAACATGGCACCGACGAAGCAACAGCAAGCAGAGGCAAATGCAGTTTGGGAGCACTAAGTACATTTGAAAGGGAGGAAAATAAAGCAAATGAACCTCTAGTCATTGTATTGCTAGCCTTCGGGTGGGGGTAGAGACGAGCGCCAGTCTTCTTTACATTATTTACAAAATATTCTCCTCTTTGGCCGCCGCGCACATAAACACGCAAGCACACAATGTTCACAGTCCGTGCTCGTATATCCCTCCATTCTATTATGAATGACCTGCTTGTTTAACACATGCAGAAGTCACCCGACGGGTAAACCGAAGAAGTATGCCGGAGCCACCAACACGTGATGTAAACCCCGACTTCTGTAGCTTGGCTTTTGCAATCAGCGCCGGTTCTGTTGGCAAACGCCCCCCTCAATTGACAGGTAATTTACAGCAAAAGCCAACACCCGTTCGGAGTGCTGTTCACCACAAGAGCTGTAACTGGGTTCTAGCACGCAGCTCGAACACATTCTGAGCCGCTGGGGGAGGAAGCAGATGTTGCAGGGGAGGGAGCAGGCGGGGAGGGAGGGGGAAGGGAGGTCAGCACACCTGGTGCCACAACGCGTTTCCTTTGGCGCTGCTGTGCCTCGGCCTGGTTCTCACTCCCCCCGTCCGCCCTCCCTGCCTGTCTGTCTGCATATCTGAGTGTCTGTCTGTTTTCTCCCTCCCTCCCCCCCCCTCTCTCTCTCTTTCTTTTTCACTCCTCCCCTCTCCCCCCTCTTTCTCCCTCCTCTCTCTTTTTCTCCCCCTTTCTCTCTCTCTCTCTTTCTCTTTCTCTCTCCTCCCCTCTCCCCCCTCTCTCTCTCCCTCTCTCTCTCTCTCCCTCCCTCCCTCCCTCCCTCCCTCCCTCCCCCCCCTCTCTCTCTCTATGTTTCCCTCCCTCCCCTAGTATCTCTCTGTCTCTGTCTCTTTCTCCTGTGTTAATCTTTTATGATTACAGAACTTACCAACATATAATGATAATAGAAAGAATAGTAATATGATAATGACAGTTATAATGATAATGACAATAGTAATTATAAGGATAATGATGATGTTGAAGGTGGTAATGATGAATGATGATCATGATGATGATGGTGATGATTATGATAATGATAATAATAATAACAATAATATTGATATCATTGATTATGATAATGATAATACGCATGGTAATTATAGGGTGGCAAAGGATGAAAAAAAAAAGAACCAAAGATAAAAAAAGAGAGAGAAGCGAATCTGCTATAAATAAGAAAATAGGATGATTGTACAGTTAATGCACAAAGAGCATTACACGTTCCAAATAAGCCACTTGAGCTTGTTGGGCAGTGCAAGGCATCCCGGGGAAGGCCAGCCCGCTTATGTACATTGTAGTAAGTGGTACTTGTTGATCTTTTATGTGGATAATCTACTTTATTTCAAGGTTGCATTTCATCCCATAGAAATCCTAAGTAATGTTTTATTGAATAGATTCAGTGCCTTAACGTAAGGGCACGAGGATGCAGATTTTCATTAAAATCCTTTTTGAACAGCAGGAAATGGCATAGTATGTTTTTTCTTATGATCTCGATGTGGATTTCATATTTATTCATTGTATTGATATTCTTCGTGTTGATATTTCTTGTTATTTGGATTAGCCAACGAACTCCTTTGAACGACAACCCCTAGACTTAATGCATTGCGGAGTATAATATAAAGGAAAGTTGTGGAATCTAGAAACTATGCTCTGTTAACAGGTCAGGGGAAGGTTGAAAAAATGCCCATTTACATCAGCGTGGAGTGCCTTTTTTTGTCTATAGAATTCAGTGTCTAATGAAAGAAAATATTGGAAAATCATTGTGGAATAATAAAAGAGAGAAAAAAAGATAAAACTAATAATGGAAAGTCATTGTTAAAAAAAATAATAATAAAATAAAAATCATGGAAAATAAATGTAAAATCCAACAAATCATGGAAGTTAGAGTAGCATAATAAGATGAGAATTAGGATACAGCAAAACTTTCCGCCACAACAACTATGCCAAGAAGACGGAATCAAAACAAGAGAAAGAGCTGCCTCATAATTCGTTCGGAAGGGCGAGTCGGCCTAACATCAACATTGCGTTCACCCTTACGTACAGTGTAATCTTTTTTATTCATTATTTTGTATTTATTTATTTATTTATTTATTTATTTATTTATTTATGTATTTATTTATATATATTATTATTTTCATTTTTTTTTTCTATTCCTGGTACAGAAAATTCACTTTCACATATCGGCTTCTGGACCGAAGCTTTCCTTGCGTCATAAGTCAACGTACTTATCTATTGTGTATAAGATTAATAGTTAAGAACTGTTGAATTTTTCCAAAGAAGAACGGTGCGAATTACAGATGTGTTCCTGAATCAGCAGAAGTAAGCTTTAGTTATATGGTCGGCAGAAAATAAGATGATAGATAAACTGATAGATGGACGGATAGATGGCTTTATGGAGCGATGAGTGAAGTGAATGATGGGTAAATCAATAAATGAAAAGGTGAATAGATAGACAGACGGATAAACAGGCTGGCAAACAGAGGGGCAAACAGATAGACAGACACAGGGACAGACAAACAGTAGATAAACAGACATGCAAACAGACAAACAGACAGGCAGATAGACAGACGCACAGACAAGCAAGCAGAGAGACAAACACAAAGGCAGACAGACAGTAGGAAGACAGACAGGCAAACAGAGGGACAGACAGACAGGGAGAGAGACAGGCAGACAGAAAAAAAGAGAGGAAAACGGACAGACTAGCAAACAGACAAACATAGGGTCAGACAGACAGACATACACACAAACATGTAGCCATATACACAGACACACAGGCAGTTAGAAAGACAGACAAACCGACAAAAAACCGCAGACATTGGACCTAGAGCCTCGCCCAGAGCCAGCTTCCGTTCAGGAGCGAAGGGAAGCCAGACCCGAAGCGTTAATGGCTGAGCGCGCCGGCCAGCGATCGCGCCGACGGGAGGGAAGATAGGTTAATTCCTGATAGGACGGAGCAGGATAAGGGTGTCGTGGCGAACAAGCCCGCTCACGTCGTGGGTCAGACGCCGCTGGAATAAAGATACGCTTTCCTTTTTTGCTGAGTTGAGATTTCTTTTCTCTATTGATTACGAAGGGTAAGGAGAGAGTGCTAAGAGAGGGAGGGAGAGCTTGGTAAAGGACCCGGAGAAGGTAGCGGACGAATTGGTTACAGCGACTCTGGGACTTTCCGGATGTACAGTGTTTAGGGGGGATAATCTTTAGAGGGGAAATTATGCACACACACACACACGCACACACACACACACACACATATACACACACACACACACATATGTATGTGTATATATGTATATATATCTATATATATGTATGTGTATGTATATGTATATATGTGTGTATGTGTGTGCGTGTGGAGAGGACAGAAAGAGAGATATACGAATAGATATGGATATACTCAAACCTGTATATATTTGTGTATGGTGCACGGACATACGAGTAAAGGACAGGTAGGTACATGAATAAATAAAGGAGTAAAATGGAGAAAGTCGTGTTTTAAGAGCAACGAATAAAAACGACTTTGTATTGGGTTCATCTAAAGCAACTGCGCAGATGTTAAACTAATTTTAATCGAAGCAAATAGCTTATCAAAAATGCATAATGATAATTATACGTGTAATATGATAATGAAAATTACTCATTTACTTTGTTTGTTTCTTCCTAAATCATGTGTAAATGA
>NC_051401.1:37199372-37201872 GCF_015228065.2 Penaeus monodon | reverse complement strand
CACACACACACACACACACCACACACACACACACACACACACACACACACACACACACACACACACACACACACACACACAACCACAACACACACCCAAAACACACACACACACACACAACACACAAAACACAACACACACACACACACACACACTAATTCGTACATAAATAATCAATGTTTGAAAATGAAAAATGTAAGTTACACAGCAGTCACCATAATTATATTTACTAACAAGGAATAACGATAGTAATAGGAAGAGAATAGAGAGAGAGAGACTGTGTGTGTGTGTGCGCGCGCGCGCGCGTGTGTGTGTGTGTGTGTGTGTGTGTGTGTGTGTGTGAGAGAGAGAGAGAGAGAGAGAGAGAGAGAGAGAGAGAGAGAGAGAGAGAGAGAGAGAGAGAGAGAGAGAGAGAGAGAGAGAGAGAGAGAGAGAGAGAGAGAGAGAGAGAGAGAGAGAGAGAGAGAAGAGAGAGAGAGAGAGAGAGAGAGAGAGAGAGAGAGAGAGAGAGAGAGAGAGAGAGAGAGAGAGAGAGAGAGAGAGAGAGAGAGAGAGAGAGAGAGGCATGGCTGAAGGGGGAAGAGCTCGTTGCAACTCAAATTAGAGCTCAGATACGGAGGAGAAGCAAAGAGAGGGAACAGAATGAAGAAGAATTAACACCCTGCTATCTATCTGTCTTTCTCTCTCCTTCTCTCTCTCTCCTCCCCCCCCCCTCTTTCTCTCTCCTTCTCTCTCTCTCTCTCTTTCTCTCTCTCTCTCCTCCCCCCCCTCTCTCTCTCACTCTCTCTCTGTCTGTCTCCTCTCTCTGTCTCTCTCTCTTTCTTTCTCTCTTCTCTTCTCTCTCTCTCTCTCTCTCTCTCTCTCTCTCTCTCTCTATGTTTCTCATCCTCTAGTCATTTGCATGTCTGTTTATTTATCTCTTCGTTTATCTCCGTGTCTCTTGTCTCTCTCCAGTTCTCTGATCCAGGCCTCCATTTTCTCTGCATTCATTTGTTTGTCTGTCTATCTCTCTCTTTCTCCTTTCTTTCTTTTGCCTTCTCCCTTCAGTACTCTCCTCTCTCTCGTTCCCTTCAGTCCTTTCCTCTATTTACCTCTTCCTCCCTTTCTTTCTTCCCTTCGTTTGCTTTCTCCTTTTCTCTCGTTTCCTTCCTTTGCTCTGTCCCTTTCTCTCGCTCTCCCACCCTTTCCTTTCCCCTTTTCTCTCGTTCCTTTCCTTTCTCTCCTCCCCTCTCTCTCCCACTCTTTCCTTCCTCTCTTTCTCTCATTCCTTTCCTTTCCTTTCTCACTTCCCCTCTCTCTCTCACTTTCTCTCTCTTACTGTGATAGAGCAATGGACGCGGACATTCCACGAGGAGAATATTTATGCGATTGTTGCATTTTTAATATCTAGAACATATTTCCAATCGCCATTAATATCTTTGAATGTCAAAAAAGCATAACATATGAAACAAGTATGTGTGGCAAAATTAATTTCCAAATGCTGTTACCAGCCTTCAAATATTGGTATTTACAAGTCTATATACACATATATGTTTGTTTGTGCATTCGTTTGTACGTACTTACGTGTGTACGTTTTGTCTGTGTTTTAATATTTATGCATAACACATGCACGCAAGTTTTTTTTTGCGTGTTTATATAAATGCCAGATACTTGTATCTAATATTTGCGCACACATGTGCTCGTCTGATATCAGCAAACATCACAAACGATGTTCGATATACAAAGTTTGCGTTTTAATCTGTGCATGTGGCCAGCTATCACCTCTCTCGGCCTGAACAATAGGACCTGGGTGAGGCTGCACAGTTTTTGTATCTAGGCTGAAAATTGATGCATAATAGAGGAAAAGCATTCTAAATTGACCAATTAACAAATCCTGACATCTGGAAATAAAACAAAAAGGGGCCACACAAACGGACGAAACGTTGTTAACATTGATCAGCTGTGATTTCATAGGCGTTAGAGCGACCATAGCCTAGGTCCATAGTGTCTGAAGTCACACTTGCAGCAATTATACAAAACGCCCTTAAGCGTAGGCGTTGATAAGCACTGTCCTCCCGCGACCCATCCATTTGAGGGCGAACAAAGTCTGGATGTTCGAATGGGTTATCGTGGCTTTGGGGGCAACCGCAGATTGCCTATTTTTACTCTTATTCAAAATCCAGCGAAACGGAAACACGATAAGGGCTCAGTTGGCCTCATATTGTTCTGTGTAATAACGCTTTCAAGCTGTCCTTTTGATACAGGCGCTGACGACCCGCCTGCTTGCCTCTTGCTGAAGCTTAATCCAGCTGCTGACTTTCTTTGTCATGTCACGCTGCCTTGCCTGACGCTGCCGTGGTGACGGGAACGACAAAGTTTGTTTTACTGAGAGAAAAACAACAAAAACAAAAGAAGTGGAAGCTGGCGGATGTTTGCAGCGAAGGCACTTTTATTGATAGCAACATTGGGTCTAAGGGTTATGATAATGACGGTGATGATGGTAGTGCCGACAATGAAAAAA